>NW_016859807.1:0-647 GCF_001698545.2 Rhinopithecus bieti | reverse complement strand
AGCAGCAGCAGCAGCAGCAGCAGCAGCAACAGCAGCTAACACGTATAGCCTTGTGCCAGGCAGTGTTCTAAGTGGTTTACACACATTAACTCAATCCTCAGAACAAGCCTAGGAGTTAGATGCTGTTATTATCACTACTTAACAAAGGAGGAAACAGAGGCCCAGAAAGGGAAGTATATTGCCTAAGGTCACTGAGGTGGTAAGGCAGAGCAGGGATGTAAGCCAGAGGCAGTCCGCCCTGGAGTCCAGGCATTTCCCAGTTGGCCTGAGACTGAGGCCAATGGGGAGGGTATGGGACACCTTTGCCCCTTCCTGACAGACTTGATCCCTCTAACTTGGGTGGTGACGGCTCTTGGGGGAAATGTGCCACTGACAGTATATGCACAAACTATGACCAGCTCCTATCTGGTAATGTGTGGTGGTAATTTAAAAATTTTTCTTTGTAATTTCACTTTTGGGGGGTGTAATTTTGCCTTTTTTTTTTTTTTCTATCAGTACACTACAAAAAGAAAGAGAGGAAAGAAATTGAGTTAATAGTATGACATGTGAAAACGAAAGAAGCCCAGTTTTTATAAGCCTAAGATAACTGCTTTTGTAGATTCTCTGGTGAAATGTGCTGGCTGCTTACCTGGTGTAACTTAACGTGA
>NW_016859806.1:0-834 GCF_001698545.2 Rhinopithecus bieti | reverse complement strand
TTTCCTTTATCAGCGTAGGCCTCAGTACCATCCAAAGAAGCCCTACTCAGGTCACTCAAAGACAGTGTTAATGGTCTGCTCCACGAAACATAAGTGTAACTCTGTGAGATGAATTCATATATCACCAAGAAGTATCTAAGATAGCTTTTTTCTAGTTTTCATCTGAAAATATATCCTTTTTCTCCGTTAGCTTCATTACGCTATGAAGTATGCCATTGCAGATTTCCAGAAAACTGTGTTAGCAATCTGATCACTGAAGAGAAACGTGTATCTCTGTGAGTTACATTCACACATGGCAATGCAGTTTCTCAGAAGGTTTCTTTCGAGTTTTGTTCTGAGGATATTTCCTTTTCACGGTAGCCCTCATTGAGCTGCCAAATATCACTTTGCACAATCCACGAGAAAAGTGTTAGCAAACTGTTCCAAGAAGGGAAGGGTGGAACTCTGTGTGATGAAGTCACACATCAGAAAGCAATCTCTAAGAGAGCGTCTCTCTATTTATTCAGTGAGGATATTTCCTTTTTCACCATGTGCACCTATGGGCTCCTAAATCTCAATTTGCAGAATCCACGACAACAGTGTTAGCAAGCTGTTCCAAGAAGGGAAGGGTGGAACTCTGTGTGATGAAGTCATATGTCAGAAAGCAATCTCTCAGAAAGCTTCTTTCTAGTTATTATCTGAGAATATTTCCCTTTTCACCATGGGCCTCTATGGTCTCCCAAATGTCACTTTGCAGATTCCACAAAAAGAGTGTTAGCAAACTGCATAATGAGGTCTAAGTTTTAACTCTGTGACATGAATTCACAAATCAGAAAGAGTTTCACCAAAAGCTTC
>NW_016859805.1:0-832 GCF_001698545.2 Rhinopithecus bieti | reverse complement strand
AAAATTATGACAAAGGAAAAGAGAGGAAACAAATGTACTAATTATAAAAATTAACAAAGTAGTAGAATTAGGCATTATGTTTAGTTTTGAGCCTCCTGACATCCAGAGCAAAAAAAGACCTCTGGGTTATAGATCTTGCTGCAAAACAGAGGCAGCAAGCTAGTATCTCAAAGGAGAAAGCTTTTCATTGTAGGGAGCCCCCAACTTCTCATCCAGCAGAGCTCTGCTTTGATCTGTTTTCAATGAGAGCATTTACAATTTATATGAAGAAAATGTTCTGCAGTTTAAAAGAAAAGCAAAGCTTGAAAAGAACTGGTCTGGTCCAATCCTTTCACTTTAAAAAAAAAAAAAAAAAGAGCCAACAAAATTAATAACTCACTTCAGTTAAAACATGGCTATCGAGCAGCTCATGATCTTACCTAACTTTATCTTAACTTTTATTAATTTCCTTTTATACAAACAATAATCCTGTGTCAGCAAGGAGTGTACAAAAAGCAGTAAACTAATGAAGTAAACCTCCTAATAGTTCAACTTGTTCAACTTAGTATTCATTTTTTTCCCCTAAATGAAGCTTTATACATGTCAGGGATGATCCAACAGGAAATTTCCAGCCTTCTGAACTACCCAAGGACACAACAGAATTATAAGGTCACAGATGTTAGCTCTGCAGCAGACTGACCTACTCAGCTGTAAAGTCAGCCAACCTGCAGAAACTAAATTTTCTCCAGCATGTAGGTCCAAACAACAGGGATTTGCAAAGGAAGGGAGGGGCGGGGGCAAGGGGACAGGGGTTGGGAGGGGGGAGGTGATTGCTCTGGACAAGTTCTCACAT
>NW_016859804.1:0-1075 GCF_001698545.2 Rhinopithecus bieti | reverse complement strand
AAAAAAAAAAAAAAAAACTCTGATCCTCGAATGCTGGGGGAGACTGATTTGAGTAATAAAAAAATTCCGGTCTCCCGCACAGTCAGCTCTGCGTAACTTACTCTTTCTCAGCCCGGCGTGGTGGCTCAAGCCTGTAATCCCAGCACTTTCGGAGGCTGAGACAGGCGGATCAGGAGGTCAGGAGATCGAGACCATCCTGGCTAACCCGGTGAAACCCCGTCTCTACTAAAAAAAAAAAAATACAAAAAACTAGCCGGGCGAGGTGGCGGGCGCCTGTAATCCCAGCTACTCGGGAGGCTGAGGCAGGAGAATGGCGTAAATCCGGGAGGTGGAGCTTGCAGTGAGCTGAGATCCGGCCACTGCACTCCAGCCTGGGCGACAGAGCGAGACTCCGTCTCAAAAAAAAAAAAAAAAATTACTCTTTCTCTAATTGCAAATCTCCTGTCTCGATGAATTGGCTCTGTCTAGGTGGCAGGCAAGGTGAACCCCTAGGGGGTTACAGATAGAAGGGTACGGGGTCTGTCTTATACCTCCGGCCAACCATCTCTTCCCTGATCTCATTTATTTATTTATTTTTTTTTTGAGACAGAGTTTTACTCTTGTTACCCAGGCTGGGATGCAGTGGTATGATCTCGGCTCACTGAAACCTCCGCCTTCCAGGTTCAAGCAATTCTCTTGCCTCAGCCTCCCAAGTAGCTGGGATTACAGGCATGTGCCACCATGCCCGGCCAAGTTTGCATTTTTAGTAGAAATGGGGTTTCTCCATGTTCATCAGGCTGGTCTTGAACTCCCGACCTCAGATGATCCGCCCGCCTTGGCCTCCCAAAGTGCTGGGATTACAGGCATGAGCCACCAAGCCCGGCCTCCCTGGTCTCATTTTTATCCTTCCCACCTTGGACCATTTTACCAAGCCATGCTTCCAGCAACCAACCAAATTGTCCTTAAAAACTCTGATCCTCAAATGCTGGAGGAGACTGATTTGAGTAATAGGACACTAGGATGGTCGCTCCACGGGAGTGAGGTGAGGGCTCACTGTCTGTTTTGTTCACCCCTGTATCTTTTTTTTTTTTTTTTT
>NW_016859803.1:0-1496 GCF_001698545.2 Rhinopithecus bieti | reverse complement strand
ATATTATAGAGTACATGTGATATTTTGATACATGCATACAAGGTGTAGTGATCAAATTAGGGTATTTAGGATATCTATCACCTTGAGCATTTATTATTTTTTGTGTTGGGAAAATTTAAAATATTTTCTTTTCGCTACTTTGAAATGTACAGTATAGTGTCAATAACTATAGTCCCCCTACTATGTTATAGAAGCACAAGAACTTATTCCTTTTATCTAGCTGTATATTTGTAACTATTAAGCAACTTCTCTTCAACATCTCCCACCTTTCCAAGTCTTTGATAACTATCATTTTACCTTCATGAGACCTGCTCTGTTAGCTCCCAGATACGAGTGAGAAACATGCAATATTTATCTTTCTGTGCCTGGCTTATTTCCCTTAACATAATGACCTCCAGTTCCTTCCATGTTCCTGTAAGTGACAGGATTTCTTTTTTTTTTTTTTAAATGGCTAAACAATATTCCATTCTGTATATATACACCACACTTTCTTTACCATTCACTTGTTGATGAACACTTAGGTTAATTTTATATCTTTGCTACTGTGAATAGTGCTGCAATAAACATATGATTGCAAGTGTCCCTTTAATAAACTGATTTTCTTTCCTAGTAGTAGGATTACTGGAATGTATGGTAGTTCTATTTTTAGGTTTTTGAGAAATCGTTATACTGTTTCCCACAATGGCTATACTAATTTACTTACAGTAGATCCTTGTATATCCTCCACATCCTTGCCAGCATCTGTTATTTTTGTCTTTTTGATAATAGCCATTCTAACTGGGATAAGATGACATCTCATTGTGAATTTAATTTGCATTTCCTCAATCATTAGTGATGTTGACCATTTCTTCATATACTCCTTGGCCATTTGTATGTCTTCTTTTGAGAAATACCTATTCATGTACTTTTCTTACTTTTTAAATTGGATTTGTGTGTGTGTGTTGAGTTCCCTGTGAAATTTGAATATTAATCTCTTGTTAGATGAATATTTAAAAATATTTTCTACCATTCAACAGATTAGTTGTCTCTTCACTCTGTTGATTATGTCCTTAGCAGTGCAGAAACTTTTAGTTTACGTCCCACTTGTCTATTTTGTTTTGCTGCATGTCTTTTGAAGACTTAATCATAAATTATTTGCTTAGGCCAATGTCGAGAGGAGTTTTACCTACGTTTTCTTCTAGGATTTTGGTAGTTTCAGGTCCTGTGTTTAAGTCACATTTGAAAACAACGCATTTGTAATAGCTTGTATGCAGTTTAATTAATAAGCATGATTCTGCTTTGTTATCATTTTTTCATTTGGAAAAAACTATTGCCACCACTAAATTGCAGTTCAGCTGTTAGTATCTTCTAAGGGACTTGTACGAGCAGTCACAGTATGCAATAACTGTTAGATGGAGTAAAAATAAAAAAAAATACACATAATTTGAAAAGGAGAATAAATACTTAGTCATACCATTAATATTACTACTACTACAAAAAAAATAAATAAGATTCAG
>NW_016859802.1:0-676 GCF_001698545.2 Rhinopithecus bieti | reverse complement strand
AATACCATTGTTTTGTGGAATCTGCAATAGGATATATAGGAGCGTATTGGAGCCTTTCGTGAGAAAGGATATATCATCAGATAAAAAACAAAAAGAAGCCTTCGAAGAAGCTGCTTCATGATGTGTAAGTTCATCCCACCAAGTTACACTGTTCTTTTCTTTGAGTAGCTTGCTAACACTGTTTTCTTGGAACCCACAATGGGATGTTTTGGAGCCCATTGAAGTTATATTGACAAAGGAAATATCCTCAGATAAAAACTAGAAAGAAGCTTTCTGAGAAAGTGTTTCTGATGTGTTAATTCATCTCACAGAGTTGCAACTTTCTTTTCAGACAGCAGTTTGTAGCACTGTTTTTGGGGAATCTGAGAAGGGATATCTTGGATCACATTGAAGCCTAAGGTGACCAAGGAAATATCCTCAGATAAAACCAAAAAGAACTTTCTGAGAAATTGTTTCCTGAATAGTGAACTCATCTCACAGAGTTGTAGTGTACTTTTCATTGAGCAGTTTGCTAACACTGTTTTCATGGAATCTGCAATATAATATTTTGTATTGCATTGAAGCTTTTGGCGATAAAGGAAATATCCCCAGATAAAAACCAAAAAGAAGCCTTCCGTGAAACTGCTTTGTGATGCATGATTTCATCTCACAAACTTACACCTTTCTTTTCATTGAG
>NW_016859801.1:0-1500 GCF_001698545.2 Rhinopithecus bieti | reverse complement strand
ATTTTGTCTAATCAGAAGTTATCTAAAAGTTAGTATAGATTACAGATTTGAAAAGGTTATTTATAAAACAACATAGTAAGGAATCATTAAGCAGTAAGAGAAAGATATGGAAAAAAGTTTCAATAATAAAATATTTCTTAAAACCTGGTAGGGAATTGAAGACATTTGGCTAATTAACAGTTTCATAGTTAAAGCTCTTAGTCTTGATTAAAATTAAATAAGAATTGCAAAGAAATGCATCGGCAGTTTGGCTATTCCTTTTTCATATAGTCAAGCATGAAGCTGGATTTAGTGTGGAGCCAAATTTCACATCCATGCTTGCATTGCTTCACACTATGTTTACTGTGTTGCATGGATAGCGCTGGCACTGGAGTACTGATCAATCATGTGTCTAAAGTAAATGTATTGATTGCAAAAGATGTATGATAATATTAGTGAGCTTAAGGATACTGAATTGTGTATCAGGAACAAAATATTCATTATATGTGGGTGTTTTTTGGTCCTAAGTAACACTGTAGCCTCCAGGGCAAAATAAGTGGGAAAATTTAGGGTTGGTTTTTTGTTTGTTTTTGCTTCTAGTTGTCTTTCTTTCTTTCTTTTTTTAATTTAAAAGTAAACGTTAATATCAAAAATGCAAACTTGGGGAGGGCATACAGATCACACACATGGCTGCCACTTCATACTTGGAGGGTTGCACAGCGGCAGGGCAACGCGCGCTCCTCACTTCCCAGAGGGTGGGGCGGCTGTGCAGAGGTATTAGTTAAGTGCGGCCGCCAGGCAGAGGCGCACCTCGCTTCCCAGACAGTAGGACATCCAGGCAGAGGCGCTCCTCACTTCCCAGAAGGTGTGGCGGCCGGGCAGACGCGCTCCTCACTTCACAGACGGTTCAGCAGCCGGACAGAGACGCTCCTCACTTCCCAGACGGTAGGGCATCCAGGCGGAGGCGCTTCTCACGTCTCAGACCGGGCAGTGGCCGGGCAGAGGCGCACCCCACTGCCCAGGTGGTGGGGCGGCCGGGCAGACTCGCTCCGCACTTCCCACATGGTGGGGCGCCTGGGCAGAGGCACTCCTAGCTTCCCAGACGTTGCGGGGGCGGGGCAGAGGCCTCACTTCGCAGACTGTGTGGTGGCCGGGCAGAGGCGCTTTTCACTTCCCAGACGGTTTACTTCTAGTTTTCGTTCGTTCACTGTTTATTCTTCTCTAGCTTTGCTTGTATATGCATATATAAAAAGTCAGCATTTTTTTTTAGTTTCTAGTGGAAGACTTTTGTTTCTGTGAACAGTTATTTTGTTTCCTATGCATTTCTAGCAAGCCATCATTTGTTCCATTTATCTGGAATTCCTAGGCTACCTTTGATGAGCCTACAGGAATTGATAGAGCACACCAGCCTTTTAACCTTAAACTAACTTTTTGAATTTTAGGCTTCCCGATACTTTAAGTGTGTTGAGTATACGCTCCTAAATAGAATTTAAGTCATATTTCTCTCTTTGCCTAACATAA
>NW_016859800.1:0-676 GCF_001698545.2 Rhinopithecus bieti | reverse complement strand
TTAAAGACACAGGGACTCTATCACCCAGGCTGGAGTAACAACTCACTGCAGCCTCGAACTCCTGGGCTCAAGTGATTCTTCCATCTTAGCCTCCTAAGTAGCTGGGACTGTAGGCACACGCCACTACCTCCAGTTAGTTTTCTTTTTATTTTCAGTAGAGACAGGTCTCCCTATGCTGCCCAGGCTGTTTTCAAATTCCTGGCCTCAAGTGATCTTCCCACCTCGACCTCACAAGGTATTGGGATTACAGGCATGTGCCACCATGCTGGCCTATTTTCAGTATCTGTAAGTAATTAACTTTTTTTTTTTTTTTGAGACGCAGTCTCAGTCTGTTGCCCAGGCTGGAATGCAGTGATGTGATTCTGGCTCACTGCAACCTCTGCCTCCCAGGTTCAAGTGATTCTCCTGCCTCAGCTTCCCAAGTAGCTGGGACTATAGGCGTGTGCCACCACGCCCAGCTAATTTTTATATTTTTAGTAGAAACAGGGTTTCACCATGTTGGCAAGGCTGATCTGAAACTCCTGACCTCAGGTGATCCACCCTCCTTGGCCTCCCAAAGTGCTGGGACTACAGGCATGAGCCACTGTAGCTGGCCAACCTACTTATTTTCTAAATTTTATTTTATTATAAAATATTACTTATGTTCCAGTTGTATTGTTCTTTGAATTTTTTTTTT
>NW_016859799.1:0-743 GCF_001698545.2 Rhinopithecus bieti | reverse complement strand
GGAGAATTGCTTGAGCCTGGGAGGCGGAGGTTGCAGTGAGCCAAAATCGCACCATTGCACTCCAGTCTGGGTGACTGAGCAAGACTCTGTCTCAAATAAATAAATAAATAAAATTCTTTTCTAAAAGTCCTTCAGGTCATTAAGTTACCATGTGTTTATATGTGCATAAAAGCATACTGTCCACACATATGCACAAAATTTAATTGAACTCACTGGGCCTCTAGTTATGTTTTAGTGACATATGATGACTATGTGTGGCCTGGTGCGGTGGCTCATGTCTGTAATCCTAGCACTTTGAAGGGCCAAAGAGGGTGGATTACTTGAGCTCGAGAGCTCGAAACCAGCCTGGGCAACATGGCAAAACCCTGTGCTCTACTAAAAATACCCCAAAAAATTAGCCGGATGTGGTGACACACACCTGTAGTACCAGCTACTCAGGAAGCTGAGGTGGGAGGATTGCTTGAGCCCAGGAGGCGGAAGTTGCAGTGAACCAAGATCATGCCACTGCACTCCAGCTTGGGTGACAGAGTGAGAGCCCCAACTTAAAAAAAAAAAAAAAGGCAATATCGTTTGAAATCACATTACCAGTTTTCAGCCCTGAAAGCTGAAACAGCCTCTTTTGAATCAAAAGTGATGGAAAAGAAATTCTTAGAATCCTGCAGAAAGAGGAAAATAGCATTCGTAGCATTCATATTCCTCTCACCACTATTCCATTTCTCCTAGTTCCTGATGTATTGTGTGGT
>NW_016859798.1:0-677 GCF_001698545.2 Rhinopithecus bieti | reverse complement strand
TATATATATATATTCAAATTGGTGTTCTAAGACTAATATATAAACATATTGGTCTAGTTGCCAAGTAGCAAATTAGTACATCTTTATAATGGCAGAGAAAAACCTGATTGAAGAATATTAAGCCTTAGAGAGGGAATTTACAGAAATAATAAGTTAAGACAATCTACTAAGTTGACATTATTCTGTTCTTTTATGTAACATGCTATTTAAACTCTTTGACTTGGTTGCTGCTACATGGAAGAAAATCTCATAGGAGAACAGATTCCAAGGTGTCACACTCATCATATATGTTTGTATGCTATTCAACATTTGTCATCAGATTGATATAATACTTTAGGTGATACTTTCCAAAATAAGCTCCACAGACTATTTTGAGGTGCGTTATTTATATTTTTATAGTGATATACAATATGTTTAGGAGTCGTATTTTGATAACCTGAACCATTGAAGATACGTGAAATTCAACAAGGGAAGCTGTGACAAAGCCCATGCACTTTGCTCCATAGGTGAGATATGTTCCCCTGGCAACTTTCGTGGTGGAGGAAGCAAGGGAATGGTAGAAGCCAGTGTCCCAAGGAGAAAAAATCAACAGGAGAGAACAGACAATAAACTTTAAAAGGCTTGCTATACAGAATCACACTGGATAGGTGCCAACAACCTCATATTTCTTTTTTTTT
>NW_016859797.1:0-422 GCF_001698545.2 Rhinopithecus bieti | reverse complement strand
GCTAACACTCTTCTCGTGGAATCTGAAAAGTGATATTTGGAATTGCATTGAGGGGTATGATGGAAAAGGAAATATAATCAGATAAAAACGAGAAAGACATTTTCTGAGAAACTTCTTTGTGACCTGTGAATTCATGTAACAGAATTACAACTTTTTGTTCATGAAGCCGTTTGCTAACACTGTCCTCATGGAAACTGCAAAGTGATATTTGGGAGGGCATTGAGGGCTATGGTGATAAAGGAAATATCTTCAGATAAAAACTGGAAAGAAGCGTTCTGAGAAACTACATTGTTATGTGTGAATGTAACTCACAGAGTTACACTTTACTTTTCATTGATCATCTGACACTGTTTTCTTGAAATTTGCAATGGGATATTTCTTTGCCCAATGAAGCTTATGGTGCAAAGGAAATATCCTCAGAT
>NW_016859796.1:0-2926 GCF_001698545.2 Rhinopithecus bieti | reverse complement strand
GATTAACCAAAGGTCAGCAAATTTCTGAGGCTGTTACAGTGTTCACTGATGGCTCCAGTAATGGCAATGCTGGTTATGTAGGTCCTACAGACAAGCTTATTTCTACCTCTTATACCTCCGCTCAAAAGGCGGAGTTAACTGCTGTGATTGCTGCCTTACATGATTTCCCAAAAACCTTTCAATGTCATCTTTGATTCTACTTAACGTGGGAAAGAGGATATGCTTGTGTTTCACCAGGACATCATCAAACAAAAACCACAGGGAAAAGACGTCCGTGTTGGAGACTTTCCTCAGATGTGGTGAGATCTGTGCCAACTCCTCAGAAGCAGGCATACCAAATCACAATGGGCCTGATTCAGTTCTCCCTGATGGTGATGGAGACCCATCTAACTAATCCCACTTCTAATTACCTTTCTTTTCCTCCTTACAAACCTAAAAATCTCACCATTTCTATTAGCCTAAAAATAACATCCCTCTGTTCTTCTCTTCCTCCTTCACCACTAAATCTCACATACATTAGGTTTTATTTAATTACTCTCCTCCTTATACTTTCTGACTCACGAGTTTCCTGTCACACTGATTTACCTGATACAAAAAATTATTCTTATTGGGCTTATGTGCCTTTTTCTCCACTTATTCAACCTCTTACCTGGATAGATACTCCTGTGGAAATCTACACTAATGATGTGGATGCCTGGAGCTACAAATGACCATTGACCCGCTCAACCAGGAGAAGAAGGCACTGCAATTAATGTTACCATGGGTTACAAATACCCCCCTCTGTGCCTCGGATATGCAGCTGGTTGTATCCATCTAGAAACTCAAGTCTGGGCTGCTTATCTTCCAAAGACATCAGCTATAGAAAAACCGGGACATTTGGTCTCTGGCCTCTCCCTTTCTCCTTTAAAACAAATGAAAGGGGGAATAATGGGAGATACCCCATACTTTCAGTATAAACCTGCAGGAAAACCATGCCCTAAAAATTTTGAGGGTCCATCTAAAACTTTAATTTGGGAGGACTGTGTTAACTCACATGCAGTAATATTAAAGAATGACTCATATGGTTTAGTAGTAGACTGGGCATCACAGGGATATTTAAAAAAACAATTGCTCCTCTGGTGGAAAGGAATGCCTGGAGGCTACTTATTTTATTTCTTATTGGGAGAATGAGAATCATCATTCTACTTTGTATAGGAGGTTCAGCTCATTCTTTCCCTTAAAGTGGAAAGATAAAGGCCTTACACCCCACCCCCCACCCAAGGCCTTGCATCATACTCCCCATTCTGAGCCCAGAACACCCAGAACTTTGGAAGTTGGCTATTGCCATGTCTGGACTGCAGGTATGGGAAGGGGAAACTATTCTTTCTGTTGTCTCCACTACCGTCCCCCTCTCTCAGTAACAATGTAGATCCAGACATTCTGCTTCACTTACCTCCAATCTGACTTTTCCCATACAGAGCCTCCTCACATGCTGTTAGTGGGAAATATCAAAATTTGAAAGAACAATCAAATTTTCCAATGTGTTAGTTGTCATTTACATACTTGCATTAACTCCCATTTTGACTCCAAAAAAGTATAACATTTGTTCGAGCTTGAGAAGGAATCTGGATTCTGGTAACTTTGCCCAGACCTTGGGAATCCTCCCCCTTAATACATTTAATTAATGAAGTGTTGCAGAGAATTCTAAGGAGATCTAAGAGATTTGTTTTCAGTGTAATTGCTGTGATCATGGGCCTAATTACAGTCACTGCACTGGCCACCACTGCCAGAATGGTGTTACAGAAATCTATTCAAATGGTTCATTTTGTTAATGATTGGCAAGCTAATTCCACCCAAATGGGAAATTCTCAACAAGGCATTGATCAAAAATTGGCTAATCAAATTAATGATATAAGACACTCTGTTATTTGGCTTGGAGATCGGGTAGTCAGTCTCGAACATGGCATGCAAATGCAGTGCGATTGGAACACGTCGGATTTCTGTATCATCCTGTGTTCCTATAACGAGACTGATCATTCATGGAAAATGGTCAAAAGACACCTTCTGGGTGGGGAAGATAATTTATCATTGGACATAACTAAATTAAAGAAACAAATTTTTGAAGCCTCTCAAGCTCACTTGTCCATTCTGCCTGGAGTTGAGGTGTTAGATGAGATAGCAGAAAATCTTTATGGACTGAACCCCATGACTTGGATTAAGTCTATTTGGGGCTCCACTGTAGTAAATTTTGGAATTACATTTCCCTGTTTAATTAGCTTGTCTTTAGTGTGCCAGACCAGTCAAAGAGTCCTGCATCAAAATGGAGAGAATGAACAAGCCTTCATTGCCATGGCACACTTATATAAAAAGAAAGGCAGAGATATGTGGGAACTCAGGGACCCTGAACAGAGGGACTGGCTGAAGCCGTGGCAGAAGAATATAAATTGTGGAGATTTCATGGACATTTATTAGTTCCCCAAATTAATACTTTTATAATTTCTTATGCCTGTCTTTACTGAATAATCTCTGAACATAAATTGTGAAGATTTCATGGACATTTATCATTTCCCCAATCAATACTCTTGTGATTTCCTATGCCTGTCTTTAATCTCTTAATCTCATCATCTTCATAAGCTGAGGATGCATGTCACCTCAGGACCCTGTGATGATTACGTTAACTGCACAAATTGTGTGTAGAGCATGTGTGTTTGAACAATATGAAATCTGGGCACCTTAAAAGCAGGGTAACAGCGATGTTCAGGGAACAAGGGAGATAACCATTAGGTCTGGCTACCTGAGAGCCAGGCAGAACAGAGCCATATTTCTCTTCTTTCAACAGCAAATAGGAGAAATATTGCTGAATTCTTTTTCTCAGCAAGGAACAGCCCTGAGAAAGAGAATGCATGCCTAGGGGTAGGCCTCTGAAATGGCCACTCTGGGAACTTCT
>NW_016859794.1:0-743 GCF_001698545.2 Rhinopithecus bieti | reverse complement strand
TGGGTCTGTCATACATCTCTTTTATTATGTTGAGTTATGTTCCTTCTATACCCAGTTTTTGAGGGTCTTTATCATGAAAAGATGTTGAATTTTATCAAATTTTATCAACTGCTTCTTCAGCATCAATGGAATGATTATACAGTTTCCATCTTTCATTTTGTTGATACTTTGTATCTCATTCATTTATTTGTATATGTTAAACTATCCTTGCATTACAGGAATAAATCCCACTTGATCATGATGATTGATCTTTCTAATATATTCTTGAATTCAATTTGTTAGTATTTTGTTGAGAATTTTTGCATCAATATCATCAGAGATATTGGCCTGTAGTTTACTTTTCTTGATGTGTCTTTGTCTGGGTTTGGTATCAGGGTAATACTGGCTTCATAGAAAGGGTTTAGTTTTCTTCTAGGGTTTTTATGGTTTTAGGTTTTACATTTAAGTATTTAATCCATCTTGAGTTAATTTTGTGTAAGGTGTAAGGAAGGCGTCCAGTTCAGTTTTCTGCATATGGCTAGCCAGCTTTTCCCAACACCATTTATTAAATTAGGGAATCCTTTCCCCATTGCTTGTTTTGTCAGGTTTGTCAAAGATCAGATGGTTGTAGATGTGTGGCATTATTTCTGAGGCCTCTGTTCTGTTCCATTGGTCTATATATCTGTTTTGGTACCAGTACCATGTTGTTTTGGTTACTGTAGCCTTGTAGTATAGTTTGAAGTCAGGTAATGTGATGTCCCCAG
>NW_016859793.1:0-744 GCF_001698545.2 Rhinopithecus bieti | reverse complement strand
ACTTCACTCCATTTGCCTTCTTTTCTACAAAAGAGGTCTAGCTGTAGGATGGTGTTATAATTTATACTTGCCTCAGGAGGCCAGGTTTCTCCCCCTTGAAGAGGATATTGTGGCCAGGCAGTACTGCAGAAGAATATAAGTCGTTTCTTTCTTAGCCTCTGAGGGTCAAATTGGTCCTAATTCTCCAAAATGCATCTTAGGGACATTTTTGCCTGGGGGGGGGAACATTTCCCATCTGAAAAATGAACATAGGGATGCCAGCACCCCTAGTCATTTTCCGATGAGCATTAGTCATAGAGCATCTTCTGCGGTCTCTATGTTTATTCCTTTCCAGGGTGCATAACCACCCATGGACCTCTGCTTATCGGATTAGTTACACTCACAGATGTAGCAGTCCTGCACCCATTTTCTCGCCTTTCTTGACCACAAAGAAAGCAGTCCAGGCTGCTGGATTCTAGTGGTCCTTTACCAGCGTGCCCAACATTGTCTCTGTGCTCAGGGGTGAGTCCTAGAGCTGGGCTGGGTTCCTGAGTATTTCATAACAACCCAGCTGCCCCATCAAGATGCATTCCCATAAACAGTTCTTATGCTAATTCGTTTCCTTGTGTAGGTAACCTTTTGTGTCAGGATTGAGATAGTCTTGCGATTCTGTAGGTACTTTAAGCTTGGCTGAGTGCAAACAGCTCCCACATTTGAGGAGACCAATTGTTAGGCAATTTTCTAACTCTGCTTCCACAAGAGTCT
>NW_016859792.1:0-741 GCF_001698545.2 Rhinopithecus bieti | reverse complement strand
TCCTCCCTCCCTCTCTCCCTCCCACCCTCCTTCTCTCCCTTTCTTCCTTCCTTTTTCATGGTGTCACTGGAACAGTCCTCTTTGTTGGGAAACATTGTTTCCATTTTACAAGCGAGAAAATTAAAGCTCTGAGAGTTAAAGTAGCTGATCCAAGCTCTCCTGGCTTGTGTGATGGGGCCAGGTGTAAACACAGCTTTCTCTGACTCCAAGGCTTTGGTCCTAATTCAGACGTCTAAACTCCACACAGGTCCTTCTTCCATGTGAAGGATTAATGTCACAGTGTTTCTTTCCATTGTAATTCCTAGAGGGACAGGTGACTATACATCTGTGTTGGATACAAAATCTTTTATTAATCCTACTGAGGATCTAGCACATAGTAACCACTCAATAAAATTCATTGCCTGACCGGGCATGGTGGCTCGTGCCTATAATTCTAGCACTTTGGGAGGCCGAGGTGGGTGCGTAACTTGAGGTCAGGAGTTTGAGACCAGCCTAACCAACATGGTGAAACCCTGTCTCTCCTAAAAGTACAAAAAAAATTTAGCCACGCGTGGTGGCACGCACCCTTAGTCCCAGCTACTCGGGAGGCTGAGGCAGGAGAATCACTTGAACCTGCAAGGCTCAGGTTGTAGTGAGCTGAGATTGTGTCATTGGCATGTCAGCCTGGGTGTTGCAGCAAGACTCCATCTAAAAAAAAATAAAATAAAATTCACTGACCTATTTTATTTATTTATTATTATT
>NW_016859791.1:0-1613 GCF_001698545.2 Rhinopithecus bieti | reverse complement strand
ATCCCATCTCTACTAAAATACAAAATTAGCCAGGTGTGGTGGCACACGCTTGTAATCCCAACTACTCGGGTGGCTAAAGCAGGAGAATTGCTTGAACCTGGAAGGCCAAAGTTGCAGTAAGCCAAGATTGCACCATTGCACTCCAGCCTGGGCAACAAGAGCAAAACTCCATCTCAAAAAAAAAAAAAAAAAAAAAAAAAAAAGACAAAAAACTCTCAGTAAAATAAACTAGAAATACAAGGGAATTTCCTCAACTTGATAAAGAATATTAATACAAAACAAAAACAGAAACACCTACACAGTTTTATACCATGCTTAATGGTGAGAAACTCAAAGCATTCCCATTAAGATGAGCAATGAGCCGGGCGCGGTGGCTCACGCCTGTAATCCCAGCACTTTGGGAGGCCGAGGCGGGCGGATCACGAGGCAGGAGATCAAGACCATCCTGGCTAACACGGTGAAACCCCATCTTTACTAAAAATACAAAAAAAAACTAGCCGGGCCAGGTGGCGGGCGCCTGTAGTCCCAGCTACTCGGGAGGCTGAGGTGAGAGAATGGCGTAAACCCGGGAGGCGGAGCTTGCAGTGAGCCGAGATCGCACCACTGCACTCCAGCCTGGGCCACAGAGCGAGACTCCGTCTCAAAAAAAAAAAAGATGAGCAATGAAGCAAGGATGTTTTGTCTTCTCTCACCACTGCACTGCAACATCATACTAGAAGTCCTAGCTAATGCAATCAGAAGAGAAAGAAAAAGTACAGAGGTTGAAAGAAGAAATAAAACTTGGTGCGTTCACAGATAATATGACAATATATGTAGAAAATCTGAAAGAACTGATCAACAAACCTCCTGGAACTAACAAGCAACCATAGCAAGGTTGCAAGATGCAAGGGTAACAGACAAATTCAACTACTTTGCTATATGGCTGCAAGGAACAAGTGGAATTTAAAATTTAAAACACAATAATGTTTACATTAGCATCCTCCCAAAATGAAATAGGTAAATCTAACAAAACATGTACAAGAGCTACATGAGCAAAACTATAAGACTCTGATCAAAGACATCAAAAAGAACTAATTAAACTGAAAGATAGTTCATGTCCATGGATAAGAAAGCTCAGTATTTTCTAGATGTCAGTTCTTCTCAACTTGATCTGTAAACTCAATGCAATACCAATCAAAATCCCAGCAGATTATTTTCGGGATACTGTTAAACTGATTCTAAGGTTTATATGGTAAGGCAACAGACCCAGAATAACCAACAAAATATTGAAGAACAAAGGTGGGAGTCTGACAGTGTCTGACTTCAAGACTTATTCTAAAGCTACAATAATCTAGACAGTGTGGTATTGGTAAAAGAACAGACAAAAAGATCAGTGAAACAGAATAGAGAGCCCAGAAATAGACCCACATAAATACAGTCAACCGATCTTTGATAAAGGAACAAAGGCAATAAATGGAGCAAAGATAGTTTTTTCAACAAATAATTCTGGAACACCTGGATACTCACATGCAAAAAAATTAATCTAGACACAGATCTTATACCCTTCCCAAAAATTAAGTCAAAATGGATCACACACCTACATATCAAACACAAAACTATAAAACTCCTAGAAG
>NW_016859790.1:0-342 GCF_001698545.2 Rhinopithecus bieti | reverse complement strand
CCTTGATTTCAGTATTGAGGGAAGCTGCGTTGATTTCGTTATTGAGGGAGGCTGCGTTGATTTCGTTGATTTCGGTATTGAGGGAAGCTGCGTTGATTTCGCTATTGAGGGAGGCTGCGCTGATTTAGGTGATTTCGGTATTGAGGGAAGCTGCATTGATTTCGTTGATTTCCGTATTGAAGGAGCTGCGCTCCTGCGTATTGGCTTTTTGTAACACTCTGCCCTTGCAGGAGCAGCCAAGGGCAGGGAACTGCAGGATACAGAAGGAGCCAGTAACCCGCACCAATGAGACGGGAGTGGAGCAAGGAGGGTGGGGCACGCTCACCTGGCACGTCCAGCTCC
>NW_016859789.1:0-1190 GCF_001698545.2 Rhinopithecus bieti | reverse complement strand
GTAGCTGGGACTACAGGCGCCGCCACCACGCCCGGCTAACTTTTGTATTTTTAGCAGAGACGGGGTTTCACCCTGTTAGCCAGGATGGTCTCGATCTCCTGACCTCATGATCCGCCCGTCTGGGCCTCCCAAAGTGCTGGGATTACAGGCGTGAGCCATCGCGCCCAGCCAGAAAATGATTTCTGAAGCTGAAATCTACTCCTGGTGAAGATACAGTGATCAATGTTTCTCTTTTGTTTTGATTTTTGGTTTGTTTTGGATTTTTTGCAGAATAAAGGTCTCGCTATGTTGCCCAGAGTGGTCTTGAACTCCTGGCCTCAAGCCATACTCACACCTTGGCCTCTCGAAGTCCTGGCATTATAGGCATAAGTCACTGTGTCTGGCTCTGTTAAGATTGCTGAAATAATCACAAAAGATTTAGAATCTTACATAAATTTAGTTGATAAAGCAGGCGAAGGTTATCAGAGGATTGACTTTAATTTTGAAAGAAGTTCTACTGTGGATAAAATTTCATCAAACAGAAATCGCACAGAAATTTTCAGGAAAATAATCCGTCAATGTGTCAAACCTTATGGTTGTTTTATTTTAAGAAATTGCCATACCACTCTAACCCTCAGCAATCACCCACTGATCAGTCAGCAGGCATCAACATCAAAGCAAGATGCTCCAGCAGCAAAGAAGTTATAACTCACTGAAGACTCAGATGATCATTAGCATTTTTTAGTAATAAAGCATCTTTAAATTAAGGTATGTAACAGTGTTTTTATAGACATGATGCTATCGCACACCAAATAGACTATGGGATAGTAAACTTTTATATGCGCTAGGAAACAAACAAAAATGTGTGTGGCTCATGATATTGTAACATGTGCTTTATTGCAGTGATCTGGAACTGAACCCACGATATCTCCAAAGTATGCCTATACTTTAAATATACACATGAAAACTTAAACTTATCTGTATTTTAATGTTTCACTACAGTTTTATACCTAACGAATGCCAAAAAATATTGTACAATTAGTATTCTTATAAATTTAGAAAACTAAAATGACTCCATATATTAGTATTTTCATATTCAGAGAAAGGTCATTAACACTTACTAAAACTTAGGAAATATAGAATTACAATTATTGACATATTAAGATGATCATGACATAAATGATAAAAGCATGCAAAATAAAAATATTTCA
>NW_016859788.1:0-1358 GCF_001698545.2 Rhinopithecus bieti | reverse complement strand
GCCTGAGGTCAGGAGTTTGAGACCAGCCTGGCCAGCACGGTGAAACCTTGTCTCTACTAAATATACAAAAAAAATTAGCCAGGCATGGTGGCGGGCACCTGTAGTCCCAGCTATTCAGGAGACTGAGGCAGGAGAATCCCTTGAACCTGGGAGGCAGAGGTTGCAGTGAGCTGAGGTCGCGCCACTGCACTCCAGCCTGGGCAACAGAGCGAGACTCCATCTCAAAAAAAAAGTTTGATCATTAGATGGCAGCAATTCTGTCATTTCTTCAGCCTCCACTTCTAATTCTGATTCTCTTGTTATTTCTACCATCTCTGCAGTTGCTTCCTCTACTGAAGTCTTGAAACCCCTGAAAGTCATCCCTGAGGGTTGGAGTTAACTTCTTCTACACTCCTGTTAATGTTGATATTTTGACCTCCTCCCATGAATCACAAATGTTCTTAATGGCATCTAGAATGGTGAGTCCTTTCCAGAAGATTTTCAATTTACTTTTCCTGGATCCATCAGAGGAATCACTGTCTATCTATGGTGGCTATAGACTTATGAAGTGTATTTCCTAAATAATAAGACCTGAAAGTCAATATTACTCCTTGATCCATGGACTGCAGAATGGATGTTGTGTTAGCAGGCATGAAAACAGCATGAATCTCCTTGTACATCTCCATCAGAGCTCTTAGGTGATCAGGTGCATTTTCAATGAGCAGTAATATTTTGAATGGAATCTTTTTATCTGAGTAGCATGTCTCAACAGTGGGTTTAAAATATTTAATAAACTAGGCTATAAACAAATTTGCTATCATCCAGGCTTTGTTGCTCCATTTATAGAGCACAGAGTATATTTAGCATAGTTCTTAAGCATCCTAGGATTTTCAGAATGGTAAAATGAACACTGGCTTCAAGTTAAAAGTCACCAGTTGCGTGAGCCTCTAACAAGAGAGTCATCCTGTCTTTTGATGCTTTGAAGCCAGGCATTGACTTCTTTCTAGCTATAAAAGTACTAGATGGCATATTCTCCCCGTATAAGACTGTTTCAGCTACACTGAAAATCTGTTGGCCAGGTGCGATGGCTCGCACCTGTAATCTCAGCACTTTGGGAGGCTGAGGAGGACGGATCACCTGAGTTTGGCAGTTCGAGACTAGCCTAACCAACATGGAGAAACCCCGCCTCTACTAAAAATACAAAATTAGCTGGGTGTAGTAACACATGCCTATAACCCCAGCTACTCGAGAGGCTGAGGCAGGAGAATCACTTGAACCCAGGAGGCAGAGGTTGCGGTGAGCTGAGATCATGCCATTGCACTCCAGCCTGGGCGACAGAGCAAGACTCCGTCTCAAAAAATAAAATAAAAAAGAAAGAA
>NW_016859787.1:0-1358 GCF_001698545.2 Rhinopithecus bieti | reverse complement strand
AAAATACAAATGCCTTCTTAGTATCTTAATGAGTTTCACAAAACTTTACATTGCATTTATTCTACATGAAACTGTATTTCATTTTCACCACTTTTAAATTTTCTTATAAATATTTCCATATTCAAATTCTTTAAAGTCCTATATACTTTCAACATTTTGTTAGGCTTTATAAATATATTAATGTGAACAAATGACAGAACTCTAGAGACCTAATATAATTCAAGTGCTGTTAGTTTTTTTGTGTTTTTTGCTTGTTCACTTGATAAATTATGTAGTATTTCAAGTCAGTTATAACTAGTGGCAATGTGAGAAGAGTTGTTCAATGTTATGGGTAATGAAATTAACAGATAGATGTAAGGATAAATTGAAATAAATCAGATAAAGATCAAAATTAAGCTAAGTTTACAAGACTAAGTGATTTAGTAATCCAAAGAAAATTTTCCCGTATTGGACATTAAGGAAGCTCACCAACATTCATATTACTGAGAAAAAAACCGGAGTGAAGCTCTCATTTGAATACAGAAGTTGTCACATATAAGTAGGTTAAAATCTTTTTATATGCTCAGTATCCAAATATGATTATAAAAGACATCTCGAGCTAAGTAAAATCAACTGTTAAAATAAGAATAAATTACAAGACCAGAGATAATCAACTCCAAATGTTGGAAACCAGGATGTTCAGACATAAGTGTAATTATGTTTTATGTATTCTTATGTATACATATACAAAAGAAGATAAGAATTTTTCACTTTGAATTGTTGGCTTTTGTGGATGGTTGAAAGTCCTTTATTCAGAGGAGCTCTGCTTTAAATCCTTCCACCATACCATCAGAGCAATGGGGATGCCCTACTTTGTGATGAAAGTTATAACTGTTCTTACCATGTATTCCATTTTTAAATTATCATAGATTCTTGAGACCATTATAAAGTCAGGAAAACAGAAAAATGAAATCAAATAAAGTACTATATTGGAGTCAGTGGTTCAGATTTATTTCGAACAATTTTTATGCATATTTAAGTGATCATAGGACCAAAATTACCAACTCCTATTCACAAACTCCTATTCATGTTCTTTTACCTTAGTACAGAAGTTTTTTTTTTTTTCCACAGACAGTCTGTTTTCTCAATTCTGCTATAGTCTTTTGCAATATTTCAAAGTCTTTCTAGGAATAAGTTAAAAATATGTTCAGATTATTTAACACTATGCAAACCAATATATAATGGTATGAGAGAAAATTGTTACAATTGTCATGTGATAAAATTCAAAGATTGATCAAGACAAAAACAAAGAGTATACCAAATAATCTTTACATACTGTTGATCATAAAATAACATTTAAAAAAAATTCCTAAAAATTC
>NW_016859786.1:0-1358 GCF_001698545.2 Rhinopithecus bieti | reverse complement strand
CAAAACCGCTCAGCTACATGGAAACTGAACAACCTACTCCAACACCTCTATGCAAATAAACCAGAAAACCTAGAAGAAATGGATAAAATCCTCGACACATAGAGTCTCCCAAGATTAAACCAGGAAGAAGTGGAATCATTGAGTAGACCAATACCAGGTTCTGAAAACGAGGCAATAATTAATAACCTACCAACCAAAAAAAGTCCAGGATCAGACAGATTCACAGCCAAATTCTACCAGAGGTACAAAGAGGAGATGGTACCATTCCTTCTGAAACTATTCCAGTCAATAGAAAAAGAGGGAATCCTCCCAAACTCATTTTATGAGGCCAACATCAGCCTGATACCAAAGCCTGGCAGAGACACAACCAAAAAAGAAAATTTTTGACCAATATCTCTGATGAACATCAATGCAAAAATCCTCAATAAAATAATGGCAAATGGAATCCACCAGCACATCATAAAGCTTATCCACCATGATCAAGTGGGCTATATCCCTGGGATGCAAGGCTGGTTCAACATACGGAAATCAATAAATGTAATCCAGCATGTAAACAGAACCAAAGATAAAAACCACATGATTTTCTCAATACATGCAGAAAAGGTCTTTGACAAAATACAACAGCCCTTCATGCTTAAAATTCTCAGTAAATTCGGTATCGATGGAATATATCTCAAAATATAAGAGCTATTTATGACAAACCCACAGCCAATATCATACTGAATGGGTAAAAACTGGATTCATTCCCTTTGAAAACTGACACAAGACAGAGATGTCCTCTCTCACCACTCCTATTCAACACAATGTTGGAAGTTCTGGCTAGGGTAATCAGGCAAGAGAAAGAAATAAAGGGCATTCAGTGAGGAAAAGAAGAAGTCAAATTGTCCCTGTTTGCAGATGACATGATTGTATACTTAGAAAACCCCATCATCTCAGCCCAAAATCTCCTTAAGCTGATGAGCAAATTCAGCAAAGTCTCAGGATACAAAATCAACGTTCAAAAATCACTAGCATTCTTATACACCAAACAGAGAGCCAAATCATGAAAGAATCCCATTCACAATTGCTTCAAAGATAATAAAATACCTAGGAATCCAACTTACAAGGGATGTGAAGGAACTCTTCAAGGAGAACTACAAACCACTGCTCAGTGAAATAAAAGAAGACACAAACAATTGGAAGAACAATCAATGCTCATGGATAGGAAGAATGAATATAGAGAAAAGGGCCACACTGGCCAAGGTAATTTACAGAGTCAATGACGTCTCCATCAAGTTACCAATGACTTTCTACACAGAATTAGATAAAACTGCTTTAAAGTTCATATGGAACCACAAAAGAGCCCACATTGCCAAGAC
>NW_016859784.1:0-267 GCF_001698545.2 Rhinopithecus bieti | reverse complement strand
ACTGTAGCCTTGTAGTATAGTTTGAAGTCAGGTAGCACGATGCCTCCAACTTTCTTCTTTTTGCTTAAAATTGTCTTGGCTGTATGGGCTCTTTTTTGGTTCCATATGAAATTTAAATTAGTTTTTTCTAGTTCTGCGAATATAGTCGATGGTAGCTTGATGGGAATAGTGTTGAATCGATAAATTACTTTGGACAGTTTGGCCATTTTCACGATACTGATTCTTCCTATCCTTGAGCATGGAATGTTCTTCCATTTGTTTGTGTCC
>NW_016859783.1:6172-7689 GCF_001698545.2 Rhinopithecus bieti | reverse complement strand
GGAATAAATTTAACCAAGTAGTTGAAAGATCTCTGCAAGAAATACTATAAAATGGTGATGAAAGAAATGGAAAAGGTCACTCAAAAATGGAGCATCATCCCATGTTCATGGATTGGAAGAAATAATATTGCAAAAACGAGCCTACTACTAAAAGCATACAGAGATAGAATGCAATTCCTATGAAAATATCAATGAGATTCTTCACAAAAATACAAAAAATTCTAAAATTCATGTGGTATCACAGAAGACCCCAAATAGCCAAAGCTGTCCTGAGAAAAAAGAACTTAGATGGAAATATTACACTGCCAACTTCAAATTATACTACAATGCTACAGCCAAAACCATATAGTACTGGTATAAAAAGAGATGCACAGACCAGTGGAACAGAACAGAGAACCCAGAAATAAATTTATGAATTTAGAGCCAACTAATTTTTGACAAAGGTGCAAAGACCATTCAGTTAAAAAAAAACAGTCTCTTCAATAAATGGTGCTGAAAAAAACTGGGTCTTCATATTTAGAAGAATGAAACTAGACCCCTTTCTCTCACCCTATTCAAAAATAAAATCAAGATAGATGTATTAGTTAGGGTTCTCTAGAGGGACAGAGCTAATAGGATAGATGTAGGAACCCCACTCCTGGTACCAAAATCTGTATTAATTAGGGTTCTCTAGAGGGACCAAACTAATAGGATAGATGTATGAATCCCACTCCTGGTGCCAAAATCTGTATTAGACAGTTCTCTTTAGAGAGACAGAACTAGTAGGACAGATGTATCATAAAGAGGGGGTTTATTAAGGAATATTGACTCACATGATCTCAAGGTGAGGTCCCACAGTAGGCCATCTGCAAGCTGAGGAGCAAGGAAACCAGTCTGAGTCCCAAAGCCGAAGAACTTGGATTTTGATGTTCAAGGGCAAAAAGCATCCAGTAAGGGAGAAAGATGTAGGCTGGGAGGCTAAGCCAGTCTAGTCTCTTCATGTTTTTCTGCCTGCCTTTATTCTGCTGTGCTGACAGCTGATTAGATTGTGCCAACCCAGATTGAGAGTGGGTCTGCCTTTCCCAGTCCACTGACTCAAATGTTAATCTCCTTTGACAACACCCTCACAGACACACCCAGGAACAATACTTTGTATCCTTCAATCCAAGCAAGCTGACACTCAAAATTAACCATCACAGTAGATTAAAGACTTAAGTGCAAGACATGACACTTCAAACTAGTAGAAGAAAATATTTGGAAGACACTTCAGGACATTGGTCTGGGCAAGGATTTTTTGGGTAAGAACTCAAAAGCACAGGCAACAAAAGCAAATAGACAAATGGGGTCACATGAAACCAAAAAGCTTCTGCACAGCAAAGTAACAAATCAATAAAGTGAAGAGATAACCTACAGAATGAGAAAAAATATTTGCAAATTATCCATCTGACAAGGGATTAGTAATTAGAATACACAGGGAACTTAACTCAATAGCAAAAAAAAAAAAAAAAAAAAAAAAAAAAAAAAAAAAAAAAAAAAAA
>NW_016859783.1:0-5595 GCF_001698545.2 Rhinopithecus bieti | reverse complement strand
AAAAAAAAAAAAAAAAAAAAAAAATTACCTCAAAATAATCCTTTTAAAAAATAGGCAAACTATCTGAATAGACATTTCTCAAAAGAGGTGATACAAATGGCAAACACATACATTGAAAAATGGTCAACATCATTAATCATCTGGGAAATGCAAGTTAAGACCATGATAAGACGTCATCTCACCCCTGTTAATGTGTGTAATTATTTTTATACTTTGCTGGATTTGATTTGATATTTTCCTGAGAATTTTGCATCTAGGTTTTTGAGCAATATTAATCTGCATAATTTTTTAATTTCTTCTTTTTTTTCCTTCTTTCTCTTTTATTTGATTTCTTATAATGTCTCTGTATTTGGCATTAGGGTAATGCTGGCCTCATAAAATGAGTTATGGAATATTCCCCCTGCTTCTGTCTTTCAAAAGACATAGAAGAAAATTGGTATAATTTCTTCCTTAAATATTTGATAGGATTCATCAGTGAGCCAATTGGGGTCTTGGCTTTCTGTTTTGGAAGGTTATTAAATATTGTTTCAATTGCTTTAATAGATATAGGCCTGTTCAGATTATCTACTAGCACTTTCCTTTTATTCCTTTCTTTCCGCTTCTCATATCTTTTGGATAGATGGAAGGTGAATGATGGTATAGAAATGTGATTCAAAATTATGTGGCTGATAAAAATTATAACATTGATAGAGAAACATAGGGCCTATATGCATTATTTAAATACCTATATAATAAGCATAAAACATGTTTATGCTGTAAGTACAAGGATTGAAGGACAATATGAAAAGTGTGTAGTTAGATGAATCTTACAAGTTATTTAAAGTGACTGTTTAAGGTTAGTCAAGCAGAGCGACATACAGGAGAGAAGACTAGTATTAAATCAATGGCAATATCCTTCTGTATTCGGCCACTCTTGTGTTGCTATAAGGAAATACCTGGCTGGGTATGGTGGCTCATGCCTGTAATCCCAGCATTTTGGGAGGCCAAGGTGGGAGAATCGCTTGAGGCCTGGAGTTTAAGACCCCTCCCCCACCAAAAAGGAAATATTTGAGACCGGGTAATTTATAAACAAAAGAGGTTTAATTGGATCATGATTCTGTAGGCTGTACAGGAAGCATAGTGGCATCTGGTTCTGGGGAATCCTCAGGGAGATTTTACTCATGTTAGAAGGCAAAGTAGGAGCAGGCACACCACTTGGCAAAAGCAGGAGCAAGAGAGAGGGGGGCAGGTGCTACACAGTTTTAAATAACCAGATCTTGCAAGAACTCGCTAACAGGAAGACTGCACCAAGCCATGAGGGATCTGCTCCCATGAGCCAAACACCTCCCACCAGGCGCCACATCCAGCATTGGGGATTACAATTCAACATGAGATTTGGGTAGGGACACAGACCCAAACCATATCAACCCCTAATGCCAGCAGAAACACTGACGAGCTTCGGGATCTCAAGAAAGGATTTTAAAGCTCGAATAGTCCCAGCACTGTAATAATTACAAGAGAAAATGTAACTTCAAAGTAGCATCTACACAATAATTGTGATTCTCTTCTCTGTTCTTTTTCAATCCAATGTTTGTACAAAAATGTAAGTGCAGGTAAATAAAAGCAGTGGGGAATGACCTTGTCGTGTGGTATTAAGGAGAAGATTCTCAAGCACAGCTGCCTAAGTTGAAATGACCACAGCTATATCTAGAAGGAAGATGTGAGATTTTTTGTTCTACATTAACTAGAAACCTAGCATGAGGCAGATGGCTGGGAGCAGTCCAGGGAGTGTCCAGGATCTTACACAGAAAATCGCGTTCGGAGAGGAAGCTTGTTGCTCATTGCCTTTTGTGCCCAGCTGCCTGGGTTCCCTTCTCCACCATTTTATTTGATAATAAGCTAACTAGAGAACTTGCAGTCTGTGCTGAGCCAAGAAGGGAAATGTGTGAGCTTTGAAGGGTGCAGTTTCTTTCGAGGAATGAAGAATATCTGTGCAAACTTGGGGCAGTTCAGAGCAGAGTGCGCTGCAAACTGTTCTGCAGGTATGGGGCTGGAAGGCTTCACACAACCTCATAGCCCCAGGACCCAAACTTTTACTCAGACCATGGGAGCAGGTGAGACAAGAGTCAGGCAAGTCAGACCTTTAATCCACCCTGATAGGAGTGTGGGCTTATGGCGTTTCTCCTTTGACCCAATTATTAGCCTCCACTCCCAATGTATCTCTGTGCAGAAGGCTCAGCTAGATGTGTCAGACATTGCAAATTCCCAACATAAATTAAAGTTTAACCCAGAATACAGAGACTAGGCAGGAGGAGGAGAGGAAAGGTAGAGATATTAAGCTCTTCTCCCTTATCAGAAAGAAACCTAGCAAAAGAAATTTCATGCTTAATGGGACAAAGAGTAAATCAGAAAACTCCAGGGGTGATGGTATATCCCTGGTGGTGGTGGTGGTGATGGGGAATTCTTTGCCCTGTGACCTCCCTTGGATTAATTTCTCCCCAGGACAATGGGAAAAATCATTTAATCCTTGGAGGTTTTTATTTTTTATTTTATTTTTATTTTAATTTTGCTTGAGAGTGACTCTGATCCTGTTTCTGATGGTTCCTCAGCATCGTACTGAGTAAGTCACTGGCCGTGTAGCATCTGGAGTGATTGGAGTGACCCAGGATCCCCAGTTCCCATGTCACAAATGAGGATCCCGCATATCTGGGGCAGCGATGGAACATTGTTTCTGGGTGTGTCTATCTAATCTACTCATCCTATCTATCTAATTTCTCTATCTATATATATATATCTGCTTACCCATCCATCCATCCATCTTAGCTGTAGGTTCATCCATTCATCTATTTACTCATCCTATCTATCTAATTTCTATCTATTTCTATCTATCTATTTCTATCTATCTATTCCTATCTATCTATTTCTATCTATATATATATCTGCTTACCCATCCATCCATCAATCCATCTTAGCTGTAGGTTCATCCATTCATCTATTCATCCTATTATCTATGTATCTATCTATCATCTATTAATAGCTATCTATCCATCTGTCTAATATATCCATCATCTATTTCTACTTTGTGTATCTACCTAAACTATCCATCCTATCTACTCTATTTTCTATCTACCCATCCATCCGGACCTTGAGCTGATTCCTCTGCACTCAGCTGGCCTGAGGCCAGGTGTTGGTTGACTGCCCAGGCTCAGGAGATGCACCCAGGCTGCAGGGATTGGTTGGCCCAGCCCAACCCAGCCAGCCCTCCCACAGCCTTTCCTACATCAAGGGCCAGGGTCAAAGGCCTCCCAGCAGACAGGGAGAGGAGGTTGTGTGGGACAAACTGCTCCTGACAGAAGGTACCAGGCTGGGAGTGGCAGGACCGGGGCGGGGTTCTGGCCTGGGATGGAGAGGGGTACTGCCCAAGGCCCATGCAGCTCCCAGGTGCTGGCCTGGAGGATGGGAGGTTTCCTGGTGACTGAAACCAAGCCCCTGGCAACCTCCCAGTGATTCAGGCTGGGCCTTTCTGGACTTTAATCAGTCTCTCTCTCTCTTTCCCATTCTGAGTGTTTACTAGGGAACTGGAGGCCACTTGGCTGCTGGTTTTGGCTGGGCCTTTCTGCGCTTTACCTCTCAGTCCCTTTTAACCATCCCTGAGCCCTCCCTGCTCTACCTCCAGCACTGCCCATCCCTGCCTCTTTACTGTCCCTGGAGCTCCCTGGGCCCTTCCCTGGGGCCCTTTCCTGGGCCTCAGGATCTCACCATCCATCCCATCTGCCCTGCAGGATGTCCCAGCTGAGCCTGTCCTGGCTGGGCCTCGGGCCGGTGGCAGCGTCCCCGTGGCTGCTCCTGCTGCTAGTCGGGACCTCCTGGCTCCTGGCCCGTGTCCTGGCCTGGACCTACGCCTTCTATGAAAACAACCGCCGCCTCCGGGGTTTCCCACAACCCCGAAACGGAACTGGTTTTGGGGACACCAGGGCATGGTAAGTGTGGCAGCAGGATGGGTCTAGGTCTCAGGGTGGATGGACTTCCTGAGGGGTACGAGGCTGATGGAGTGGGGTGAAGGGGTGGGCTGGGATCTGGGGTGGCAGAAAAGCAGGGGAGGCATCTTACTCATTCCCCTGTTTATTCACTTATTTCTGTGCTGTGCCAACCCAAGCCCTTCTCACCTCCTCATCCTCCCACTCCTGGCCTGCACTGAATCCTTTTCCTGCCTGTCTTCCCACACTAATGCACCTCGGCGGGGCTTCTGGGCAGAGGGTTGGCTGCACAGAGAGGTGAGTCCCTGACATTCCCACGTTCTCCATTGCTGGACTCGAGGCCCTGCACCCACTGTCCAGGGTCCTCTCCCTGCCTAGACTATTTCCTGTTGTGAGGGTACAGCTGGGCTAGAGGAGAGGCGTGGGCCGTCTCCCACTTCCACCATATCTGAAGGCACCTTCCTCTTATCTTCCTCTTCCTCTTATCTCCCTCTTACCAGTGAGACCTGTTACCAAACCCAGAAAGATGTTGGTCACTCACTTCCCCTTTCAGAAGCTTTCCTTGGCCTTTCCCTTCCCCGAGACCATGCCCTCTGACTTAGACCTGCTCTCTTCTTTGGGGACGTGGTCTCAATCTGCTCATTGCAAATGGCAGGATTGATGGGTGTGTCCACAGGTGAAGTGAGAGGGTGCACAGGACGCACTAGCACAGAGCCTGGTGCAGAAGCTGCTCCACAGGTGAAGTGGGAGGGTGCACAGGACACACTAGCACAGAGCCTGATGCAGAAGCTGCTCCCAGGGGGGAGACACTGTCCTGATGGACAGTCAGAGTCACCTCTGCTCCCCTAGTGGCTGGTGAGAAGGGAGGGTCTCCTATGTGCAGAACCTTCTCCATGGGAGGAACTGGAACCTCTGTGGACCAGCCAGGACATGAAGGGGTGTGGGGACCAGCCTTAGGGACATGTCCTGAGGCCATACTGCTCCCTATGAATCTCCCCTGTGAAGACCTCCCCATGTGGCCGCCTCTGGGCTGAAATGACTCCCAGAACAAGAAAATCTTTCCTCTCAAGCTAACTGGGCCTCTGTGAGCGGACAGTGTGTCTTCTCCCTCTGCCCTGGGATGCACCCTGGGACTTGGAGGTGGCCCCAAGAGAGATAGAGCAGGAGGAATGTGGATAGATACATAGACAGACAGAGAGATAGATAGATAGGTAGATAGATAGATAGATAGATAGACAGACAGAGAGAGAGAGAGAGAGAGAGAGAGAGAGAGAGAGAGGGAGAGATAGATCGATCGATCAGGAGGAATGTAGATAGATAGATAGATAGATAGATAGATAGATAGATAGATAGATAATAGGATAGATAGATAGATGCACAGATAGGATGGATAGATGGTGGATGGATGGGTGGACAGGTACGTAGATAGATAGATAAAAGGATAGATGGATGCATGGACACATGGATGCACAGATAGGATGGATAGACGGATGATGGATGGATGGGTAGATAGAGTAGATAGGATGGATAGATTAGGTATACAGATAGAGTAGGTATATATGATGGATACATCAGACAGATGGATAGGTAGTTATTAATAGATGATAAGTAGACAGATAATAGGATGAATATATGGATG
>NW_016859782.1:0-267 GCF_001698545.2 Rhinopithecus bieti | reverse complement strand
TATTTTTCACCTCTAAAATAAGGTCCTTTGCTGCAGATCAAGACTTCCAACTCGCTCTATACCTATATAGAAAAATGGCTGGAAGGATGTACAGCAAAATGCTAAAAGAAGGTATCATAGAAATAGAGTTGTTTATTTTTACCTTTGTAGTTTTCTGTGCTTTTCAGATTTCTATTTTGAGTCCCTTTGGTAGAGGAGGCTACTCTTATGTTTGGTGTGCATCCAAATATACTGTTACTTTACTTTGAATTGAAATCAATCTCTAGA
>NW_016859780.1:0-342 GCF_001698545.2 Rhinopithecus bieti | reverse complement strand
GAAAGAAATAGGGGATTCTGGAATTTATGTCTACGATTTTCCCATCAATGCTCCCTAGAGTTTAGGTCTGCTCCCAGCGTGACCAAGGGCCCAAGGCCCAGGTTCCTTCATTGTTTTGCACAGAAACATCTGGTTTTAATGTGTACTACCAGCCTTCTCACATTCTAAAGTTAAACAGATGCCCGGTAACCTACAGAACCCAATG
Organism: Rhinopithecus bieti; assembly: GCF_001698545.2. Taxonomy (NCBI): domain Eukaryota; kingdom Metazoa; phylum Chordata; class Mammalia; order Primates; family Cercopithecidae; genus Rhinopithecus; species Rhinopithecus bieti. The sequence continues at coordinate 137 of NW_016859780.1, read as the reverse complement.
TCAGAACACACTAGTCATGAATTCCTTATTTCAGGAAGAAACATCCCTCTAAACTCTAAGCTCTTTGAAGCTAATTACTTGTGCCTTATTCATCTTTGTATCTAATAAAGTAGAGATGTGAGATACATCTTTTGGCA
>NW_016859779.1:0-1499 GCF_001698545.2 Rhinopithecus bieti | reverse complement strand
AGGCAAGGATTTCATGACCAAGAACCCAAAAGCAAATGCAATAAAACAAAGATAAATAGCTGGAACTTAATTAAACAAAAGAGCTTTTTGCATAGCAAAAGGAACAGTCAGCAAAGTAAACAGAAAACCCACAGAGTGGGAAAGGATCTTCACAATTTATACATCTGACAAAGGACTAATATCCAGAATCTACAATGAACTCAAATCAGCAAGAAAGAAACAAACAATCCCATCAAAAAGTGGGCTAAGGACATGAATAAACATTTCTCAAAAGAAGATATACAAATGGCCAACAAACATTTGAAAAAATGTTCAGCATCACTAATGATCAGGGAAATGCATATCAAAACCATAATGCAATACAACCTTACTTTTGCAAAAATGATCATAATCAAAAAAATCATAAAACAGTAGATGTTGGCATAGATGTGGTGATCAGGGAACACTTCTACACTGCTGGTGGGAATGTAAACTAGTACAACCACTATGGAAAACAGTGTGGAGATTCCTTAAAGAACTAAAGGTAGAACTACCATTTGACCCAGCAACCCAACTATTGGGTACATACCCACAGGAAAAGAAGTTACTATCTGAAAAAGATACTTGCACACGCACATTTACAGCAGCACAATTTGCAATTGCAAAATTGTGGAACCAACCCAAATGCCCATCAATCAACAATGGGATACAGAAACTGTGGTATATATATAGGATAAAATACTACTCAGTCATAAGAAGGAATGCATCAATGGCATTTGCAGTGACCTAGATGAGACTGGAGACTATTATTCTAAATGAATATTCTAAATGAAATATTCATTTAGAATAATAGCTGGGCATTAACTCAGGAATGGAAAACCAAACATCGTATGTTCTCACTGATACGTAGGAGCTAAGCTATGAGGATGCAAAGGCATAAGAACGATATAATAAACTTTGGGGACTTGGGAGGGTCGGGTGGGGTGGGGGGCGAGAGATAAAAGGCTACAAATAGGGTGCAGTGAATACTGCTTAAGTGATGGGTGCACCAAAATCTAAAAAATTACCACTAAAGAACTTACTCATGTAACCAAACACTAATAACCTATAGAAAAATAAAATTTAAAAAAAAAATAAGAATTTGAGACCAGTCTGGACAACATGGTAAAACACTGTCTCTACCAAAAATGCAAAAAAACTAACTGGATGTGATGGTGCTTACTTGTAACCCAGCTACTGGAGAGGCTGAAGTAAGAGAATTTTCTAAGTTTAGAAAGTTGAGGATGCAGTGGGCCATTAATTATCACGCCACTGCAAACCAGCCTGGTTGACAGAGTGAGGCCCCAAGAAAGAAAGAGAGAGAGAAAGAAAGAAGGTAGGGAGAAAGGGAAGGAGAGAGGGCAGGGGATGGGAGGGGAGGGAAGGAGGGAAGGGGAGGGAAGAGTGGGGAGAGAGAGAGAGAAAGAGAGAAAGAAGAAAGAAAGAAAGAAAGAAAGAAAGAAAGAAAGAAAGAAAGAAAG
>NW_016859778.1:0-833 GCF_001698545.2 Rhinopithecus bieti | reverse complement strand
CAAGTATTTCTTGTTATGGCTCTGTAGAGTAGAGGTGAGTAACTTGGTTGAAGGAATTGTTTGCCCTGTTCATCTCTCTAGACGTGGCCAATGTCATTCCCAGCACAGAATCTTGACAATTCCAGTGAGACTGGGGGCGCTGTGGAGCCTGCTCTCTGTCATGCTCCAGCAGGAAATGTGGGTGAACAGTGCTTGGTGGCACGGCGGGTAAAGAAATTTATCAAGACAATCGTAAAGTTTGGCAAGTAAAGAAAGGTAAAGAAAGGCAGGTTTATTGGAGAAAGGAGGAGAAGACATTGGCAGACCACAGCGGGCAGGCTGTCACGAGAGACGCGCACTGCCGGGAACCACAGCTTCCGGCAGATTGGATAGAACAGGGCTTGGGCTGATTGATGACGTCAGGTCAACAGGCGGTTGAACTTGCCGACTTCGTTCAGCAGACGTGTTTGATGAACTGAGGCGTTTCATGGCAAGCAGGGAGTTTGTGAGCAGCTCTGTGTGTGATCTGGTCAGGAAGGCTAAACATCTTGGACCGTATCTCCTGGACCATAAAAGCAGACCTGGCCCGGTGCAGTGGTTCACACCTGTCATCCCAACACTTTGGGAGGCTGAGGTGGGTGGATCACCTGAGGTCAGTAGTTCTAGACCGGCCTGGCCAACATGACGAAACCCGTCTCTACTAAAAATACGAAAATTAGCCAGACGCGGTGGCACATGTCTGTAATTCCAGCTGCTCGGGAAGCTGAGGCAGGAGAATCACTTGAACCCGGGAGGTGGAGGTTTCAGTGAGCCAAGATTGTGCCACTGCAGTCCAGCCTGGGCGACAGTGAGAC
>NW_016859777.1:0-338 GCF_001698545.2 Rhinopithecus bieti | reverse complement strand
TGCCTCCCAGGTTTAAGTGATTTTCCTGCCTCAGCCTCCCAAGTAGCTGGGATTACAGGCACCCACCACCACGCCCGGCTAATTTTTGTATTTTTAGTAGAAATGGGGTTTCACCTTGTTGGCCAGGCTGTTCTCGAACTCCTGACCTCAGGTGATCCACCTCGGCCTCACAAAGTGCTGGGATTACAGGCATGAGCCACTGCACCCGGCGGATAAAGTTTACTCTTTTTTTTTTTTTTCTGTATCTTTAGTAGAGACGGGGCTTCACCATATTGGCCAGGATAGTCTCAATCTCTTGTCCTCGTGATCCACCCGCCTCGGCCTCCCAAAGTGCTGGG
>NW_016859776.1:0-337 GCF_001698545.2 Rhinopithecus bieti | reverse complement strand
ACAATAAACACAAAGGCAAATGTACAGTATGAAGAATATGAAGGGCACCATGGAGGGAAGTGCGGAAAGTGAATCAGGAATGCCAGGATGAAAATATATCTCTCCATGCATCAGCAAGGGCCAGTTGGACAAATAAAGAGCTATTACAATGATCCTACTGCAACTGTCTCTAATTCATATTGAAATTAGATAACCCAAAGAGAAAAGGGGTAAAAACCGCTTTATTTTATTTTGTGTGTATATGTAAGATATCATAATAAATTTCTAGTTTTCCCTGGAAGCTTATATCTTATAGACATTTTAAAACACCGTTCTATCTATGAAAGCACCGTCTTTG
>NW_016859775.1:0-2034 GCF_001698545.2 Rhinopithecus bieti | reverse complement strand
TTCATTTTCTTAGAGAAAGGGTCTCCCTCTGTTGCCCAGGCTGGAGTGCAGCAGTACAACCATGGCTCAATGTAACCTTGAACTCCTGGGCTCAAGCAATCCTCCTGCCTCAACCTCCTGAGTTGCTGGAACTACAGGTGTGAACAAATGCACCCAGCACTTTTCTCCTTTTTTATTTTAAATATTTTTAAAGTAATTCCTTTCCATAAATAGAACTTCATAAAAGTTAGAACTTTGCACATTAAAAGACACTATGAACAGAGTGAAAAGGCCACCGAAGAATGAGATACAGCATTTGCAAATCATATATCTTATCAGGGATTAATCCAGGATATATAAAGAACTCCAAAACTCAGTAACAACAACAAAAACCCAAACAACCCAATTCAAGAATTGAGAAAAGGACTTGAATAGACATTTTTCCAAAAAAGATATACAAATGGCCAATAAGCACATTAAAATATGTTCACCCACTAATCATTAGAGAAATACAAATCAAAACCACAATGAGATACCACTTCATACTCATTAGGGTAGCTATTATCAAAAAACAAGTAACAACTGTTGGCATGGATGTGGAGAAATTGGTGCCCTTGTGCATTGCCACTGGGAATGTCAAATGAGGCCACCTCAGTGGAAAACGGTAGGCAGTTTCTCAAAAAATTAAACAGAATAACCATAGGGTCCAGCAATTACACTTCCAAGTATAAGCACAAAAGAATTAAAACAGGGACTTGAACAGATTGTTTTTCTTTTCTTTTCTTTTTTGAGACAGTCTCACTCTGTTGCACAGGCTAGAGTGTAGTGGTGCGATCTTAGCTCACTACAACCTCCACCTCCCAGGTTCAAGCAATTCTTCTGCCTCAGCCTCTGGAATAGCTGGGACTACAGGCATGCTACCACAATGCCTGGCTAATTTTTGTATTTTTGATAGAGACAGGGTTTTGCCATGTTGGCCAGGCTGGTCTCGAACTCTTGGCCTCAAGTCATCTGCCCACCTCAGCCTCCCAAAGTGCTGGGATTACAGGTGTGAGCCTTGAACAGATATTTGTATACTCATGTTCATAACAGTATTATTCACAATAGTAAAGATGGAAACAACCTAAATGTTTATTGACAAATGAATGGATAAACAAAATGTGATACAACAAACTGGGATGTTTTGTCTTTCAAAAGAATTCTGATACATGCTACAACATGGATGGACCTTGAAAACATGCTAAGTGAAATAAACCAGATGCAAAGGGACAAATATTGTATGATTCCACTTACACGATGTATCTAGAATAGTAAAATTCATAGAGATAGAATAGTTGTATCCAGGGGCTGTGGGGAGGAGGGAACAGGAAGCTATTGTTTAATGAGTATGGAGTTTCAATTTGGGATGATGAAAACATTCTGGAGATGGATAGTGGTGGTGATGGTTGCACAACAATGTGAATGTTCTTAATGTCACTGAAGTGTACATGTAAAAATGGTTAAAATGGGCTGGGCGCAGTGGCTCACACCTGTAACCCCAGCACTTTGTGAGGCAGCGGTGGGTGGATCACCTGAGGTCAGAAGTTCAACACCATCCTGGCCAACATGGTGAAACTCCGTCTCTACTAAAAATATAAAAATTAACTGGGCATGGTGGCGTGTTCCTGTAGTCCCAGCTATTCGGGAGACTGAGGCAGGAGAATCGCTTGAACCCAGGAGGTGGAGGTTGCAGTGAGCCAAGATCATGCCACTGCACTCCAGCCTGGCAACAGAGTGAGAATTCATCTCAAAAAAAAAAAAAAAAAAAAAAAAAAAAAAAAAAAAAAAAAAAAATTACCCAGTCTAACGTATTTTGTTATAGCAGCCCGAATGGACTAAGACACTTAACACAATTTTCAGTATTTGGCTATTACAGGCCATTCAGCATAAATGCCTCTTTGCACACATATAGAAGTAGTTCTCTAGGAAAACTTTCATTTACTTATTAAGGTTACAAGTGTCCCTGAATGCATGTCAATCAAATAGCTGCCATGTACTGGCACTTGGAGAATGCTA
>NW_016859774.1:0-676 GCF_001698545.2 Rhinopithecus bieti | reverse complement strand
TAGTGACCCCAGGGCTGACCACCAGCCTCTTACGGAGGCATCTTATGTTAACCTACCCACCACTGCTCATAACACAGATTCTCCTCTGCGCGATGTGGACATTGCCATCCCATGCAACAAGGGAGCTCCCTCAGTGGGTCAGATGTGGTGGATGCTGGCTCGGGAAGTTCTGTGCATGCGTGGTGCCATTTCCCTCGAACACCCATGGGAGGTCATGCCTGATCTCTACTTCTACAGAGATCCTGAAGAGCTTGAAAAAGAGCAGCCTGCTGCTGAAAACACTGTGACCAAGGAGGAATTTCAGGGTGAATGGATGCTCCAGCTCCCGAGTTCATGGCTGCTCAGCCTGAGGTTGCAGACTGGCCTGCCGGCGTGCAGGTGCCCTCTGTGCCTATTCAACAGTTCCCTACTGAAGACTGGCATGCTCAGCCTGCCACAGAAGACTGGTCTGCAGCTCCCACTGCTCAGACCACTGAATTCAGGCCACTGAATGGGTAGCAGCAACCACTGAATGGTCCTAAGCTGTTCCTGCACAGGCTCTTCAGCAACATGGAAATAAGGTTGATGGAAAATAAACATCAGTTTCTAAAATAAAAAAGAATGTCCTTCCTTTTTAAGACTGTATAATATTCCTGTATAATACATGTAGATATATAATATAATATATAATATAGGT
>NW_016859773.1:0-576 GCF_001698545.2 Rhinopithecus bieti | reverse complement strand
CTGAGGAAAGACAAGATTTACACACACATACACACACACACACACAAATCGTCAGTTGCCATTCTCACAAACACATTATTTTGTAAAACTTAAAATCTTAGCAAGATAAAACAACAGAAAAACACATTTGGATTTGCTTATAAACTTAAGGGAGGAGACTACCCCTCATATTGCCTTATGCCCAATTTCTGCCTCCAAAGAAAGAAGAAGTAAAAACTAAAAGGCAGAAATGAAATCCACAGGCAGACAGCCCGGCACTGCGCCCTGGGCCTGGCAGTTAAAGATCAACCCCTGACCTAACCGGTTATGTTATCTATAGATTCCAGACATTGTACGGAAAACATTGTAAAATTCCTGTCCTGTTCTCTTCCCATCTGATTACCAGTGCGTGCAATCCCCAGTCACGTACCCCCTGCTTGCTCAATCCATCATGACCCTCTCACCCAGACCCCTGAGAGTTGTGAGCCCTTAAAAGGGACAGGAATTGCTCACTCAGGGAGCTCAGCCCTTGAGACGGGAGTCTTGCTGATGCTCCCAGCTGAATAAACCACTTCCTTCTTTAACTCAGTGTCTGAG
>NW_016859772.1:0-338 GCF_001698545.2 Rhinopithecus bieti | reverse complement strand
CCAACAACATCCCACCTTCCCAACGGCATCCCACCTCCCCAACAGCATCCCACCTTCCCAACAGTATGCCTCCCCAACAGCATCCAGCCTTCCCAACAGCATCCTGCCTCCCCAACAGCATCCCACATTCCCAACAGCACCCTGCCTCCCCAACGGCATCCCGACTCCCCAGCGACATCCCACATTCCCAACAGCATCCAGCCTTCCCAACAGCATCCCGCCTCCCCAACAGCATCCCACATTCCCAACAGCATCCCGCCTCCCCAACAGCATCCCACATTCCCAACAGCATCCCGCCTCCCCAACAGCATCCCACATTCCCAACAGCATCCAGCCTT
>NW_016859771.1:0-343 GCF_001698545.2 Rhinopithecus bieti | reverse complement strand
AAAAAAGAAGAGGATGATGATGAATAAGTTGGTTCTAGCACAGTTTTTTTTTCTTGTCTACAAACCATTGAACCCCTGTACACAACTCACTCCTTTTAAAGAAAAAAATTGAAATGTAAGGCTGTGTAAGATTTGTTTTTAAACTGCACAGTATCTTTTTTTTGTATACTTAACACACTACTGAATGTGTCTTTAGATAGCCCTGTCCTGGTGGTATTTTCAATAGCCACTAACCTTGCCTGATATAGTATGGGGGTTGTAAATTGGCGTGAAAATTTAAAGCAGGTTCTTGTTGGTGCAAAGCACAAATTAGTTATAAATGGGGATGGTAGTTTTTTTCATT
>NW_016859770.1:0-265 GCF_001698545.2 Rhinopithecus bieti | reverse complement strand
CTTTTCATGGAGCTGTTTGGTAGCACTGTTTTAGGGAATCTGAGAAGGGATATTTTGATCCCTTTGAAGCCTATGATGACACAGAAACTATCCTCAGGTAAAAACAAGAAAGAAGCTTTCTGAGAAGGTTCTTTGCGATGTGTGAATTAATTTCACAGTGTTACACCTTTCTTTTCATGGAGCAGTTTGCTAGCACTGTTTTCGTGGCATTTACAAAGGAATATTTGGGAGCGCATTGAGTCCTATGGTGAAAAATGAATATCCT
>NW_016859769.1:0-833 GCF_001698545.2 Rhinopithecus bieti | reverse complement strand
CATAGTCACATGCAGACACTGGTACACATGTGTCCCCACCTGTAACACACAGTGCCACTCACACCATCTCACACCCACACAGCCTGTGCATACAGGAGGGCACGCCTCACCCACTCGCTCTCCTAGATCCACATGTGCACTTGTACACACACAGCCAGGCCAGCTGGTTTCGGGTGATGTCTGGGAGGTAGGACCCTGAGGACTAAGACAACCCTTCTCAGCTCTTTTTGTGTTTGGTTGTTTTCTTTCTCAGCACTTTCAGAAGGCTTCTGCCTCCTTCCAGCACATTCTACCCCTTCCCTTGCCTGTCTGCCCAGCCATTCAGTTCATCCAGCTCCTGGTTGTAGGTGCGAGGCTGGAGCGGATGGACGTGAAAGGCATAGCCAAGCATGGATAGGACCCACACCAGAACTGTTTACTACTCCACACCCACTGGTAATCATTGTTTTTTCATACATTTCCATGTAAAATTACTCATTCTGATTCCTTGGGAAGAATTCAAATCAGAAAACCCCACAAACAATTAAACTAGATGGGGATAATGAGGAGCCACTGTCATTTCTCTGGACGTGAGCACTTCTCACCCCAGAAAACATGGATGTAATTACACCCAGGAGCCTGATGTGGGGGGTGGGGGTGCTGAAAGAACTGAAATCAGAAAGGGACCCAAGTGCCTGTGAGAGACAGAGAAATGTTCTTGCTCTGGGTGTGTATCTCAGCATGTGTGTTTGCGGTGATTGTGTATCTCAGCATGTGTGTTTGTGGTGAGTGTGTATCTCAGCATGTGTGTTTGTGGTGAGTGTGTATCTAAGCATGTGTGTTTGCAGTGAGTG
>NW_016859768.1:0-232 GCF_001698545.2 Rhinopithecus bieti | reverse complement strand
TCTCTCTCGCTCTCTCTCTCTCACTCCCTCTCTCTCGCTCCCTCTCTCTCTCGCTCTCTCTCTCGCTCTCTCTCGCTCCCTCTCGCTCCCTCACTCTGTCTCTCGCTCCCTCTCTCTCTCTCTCGCTCCCTCTCTCTCGCTCCCTCTCTCCCTCTCTCTCTCTCTCCCTCTCGCTCTCTCTCGCTCCCTCTCTCTCTCGCTCTCTCTCGCTCTCTCTCTCTCTCTCTCTCGC
>NW_016859767.1:0-829 GCF_001698545.2 Rhinopithecus bieti | reverse complement strand
GTTAAAGTTCATATGGAACCAAAAAAGAACCCACATTGCCAAGACAATCCTAACCCAAAAGAACAAAGCTGGAGGCATCATGCTACCTGACTAAAAATTATAATACAAGCCTATAGTAACTAAAACAGCATGGTACTGGTACCACAACAGAGATATAGACCAATGGAACAGAACAGGGCCTCAGAAAATACCACACATCTACAATCATCTGATCTTGGACAAACCTGACAAAAACAAGAAATGGGGAAAGGATTCCCTATTTAATAAATGGTGCTGAGAAAACTGGCTAACCATATGTAGAAAGCTGAAACTGGATCCCTTCCTTACACCTCATAAAAAAAATAATTGGAGATGAATTAAAGACTTAAACGTTAGACCTAAAACCATAAAACCCTAGAAGAAAACCTAGGCAATACCATTCAGGACATTGGCATAGGCAAGGACTTCATGACTAAAACACCAAAAGCTATGACAACAAAGCCAAAATTGACAAATGGGATCTAATTAAACTAAAGAGCTTCTGCACAGCAAAAGAAACTACCATCAGAGTGAACAGGTAACCTACAGAACGGGAGAAAATTTTGCAATCTACCCATCTGACAAAGGGTATCCAGAATCTACAAAGAACTTAAGCAAATTTACAAGAAAAAAATCAAACAACCCCATCAAAAGTGGGTGAAGAATGTGAACAGACATTTCTCAAAAGAAGACATTTATGCAGCCAACAGACCCATGAAAAAATGCTCATCATCACTGGCCATCAAAGAAATGCAAATCAAAGCAACAATGAGATGCCATTTCAAGCCAGTTAGAATGGTGATCAGTAAAA
>NW_016859766.1:0-329 GCF_001698545.2 Rhinopithecus bieti | reverse complement strand
CTGCATCAAAAGAAAGGTTTAACTCTGCGAGATGAATCCACACATCACAAAGCAGTTTCTCAGATAGCTTCTTTCTAGTTTTATCTGGTGATACTTGGTTTTCCCATAGCCTCAAAGGGCTTTCAAATGTCCTTTCAGAGATTCTACAAAAGAGTTTTCCAACCTGATGAATCAGAAGAAAGTTTTAAGTCTGTGAAAGGAATCCACTCATCATAAATCAGTTTCACAGATAACCTCTTTCTCGTTTTTACCTGGGAATAGTTGATTTTTCCCATAGGCCACAATGGGTTCAAAATGTCACTTCGTAGATTCCAGAAAAGAGTGTTTCC
>NW_016859765.1:0-1075 GCF_001698545.2 Rhinopithecus bieti | reverse complement strand
GTTCAAGCTCCAGCGAGCTCGCCGACACGGGCCTCCTAGCAGCTCAGCACCAGTGGCGGCTGCCGGGTCGGAGGACTGAACCGCGAAGCCGCTAGCACTACTGCGCAACCGAGTAAAATTAAATTATATGCAAAGAAGAGTAGAATGTTAGACTGTTGAGGAAGATATTCCATTGAGAAAGCATTTGTCAGGGTCATGGCTATACTTTGAGGGGAAAATTTTAAATTACAGCATACAGGTACCACATACAGATAGCTACCACAAGAATAGTGAGTCACTGAGAAATATGAGCTCAAGTGAGGGAAATTACCACAGTCTTTTACAGAAATAAATTATCACTTACATAACCTTAAAAATTAAGATTAAGGTAATCCAGGACTTATTTACTAGGTTACAAAAGTAAGGATTCTATGATCAAAAGCACTTTTTAGTGATGCTATTAGTAGTAACAGCATTAATTATAAAAGATAGAACATAGCACAATGCATATTCAAGATATTATTTTCTCCTGTCATGAAGTAGATAATTATAAGCTAAATCATATTATAGTCAAAATTTTCCTGAGACAAGCATAGAAAACTTAAATTCAAGCAGCATTAATTCAGAGTTTAATGAATGCAAGACTACTTGTCACCCAAGAGGGTAGTGAAGTAAGAAAAGATGTCTGCAATCCAGCCCATGCATAATGATACTAGCTAACAATTATATTGCACCTACTATGTAATAAAAATGATTAGATCCTCACAACAACTCTCTGCGGTTGTTATTTTTATGTCCATTATTACTTATAAAGTGCTATTATTATGCCCATTTTATAGGTGGGGAAATGGAGGTACAGGAAAGTACTATAACTTGCTCAGTGTAACAGTGGTTAATGATGCGATTTGAATCCTGGCAACTTTCACTCAAAACCAGACTCATATTCTACACCATCTTTTTTTTTTTTTATTTTTTTTATTTTATTTTTTTGAGACAGAGTCTTGCTCTGCCACCCAGGCTGGAGTGCAATGGTGCCATCTCAGCTCACTGCAACCTCTGCCTCCCAGGCTGAAGCGATTCTCATGCCTCAGCCTCC
>NW_016859764.1:0-267 GCF_001698545.2 Rhinopithecus bieti | reverse complement strand
GTCTTTATTTGTCCTGTAATAGCAGCACACTAATTTGGTAAAATATATGACACTAAAATTATGCTTACCTATAATTATTTCCACTGGATAAATTAATAAGCATGTCAGACTAATATCTACTATAACAATTTAATGGTAAAGTTTTTGGATATCAGATATAAATATGTAAGTATCAGTAATTTTATGTACTAGTCATAATGTATGTAAGATTTTAAAAAATTATCTGAACTATAATTCAGTTGAAACTATATTTCAAAAGTATGAATA
>NW_016859763.1:0-342 GCF_001698545.2 Rhinopithecus bieti | reverse complement strand
TATCAGGAAGTTGTTTGCTAACACTCTTTTCGTGGAATCTGCAACGTGAGATTAGGGAGAACATAGGTTCCCATGGTGAAAAAGGAAATATAATTAGATTATAACTAGAGAGATGTTTACTGAGAGATTGTTTTCGGATGTGTGACTTCATCACATAGATTTCCACCCTTCCCTTCTTGGTACAATTTGGTAACTCTGTTATCTTGTGTTCTGCAAAGTGATATTTAGGAACGCTTTGAAGGCTATGGTGAAAAAGGAAATATCCTCAGATCAAAACTAGAAAGAAGCCTTCTGAGAAACTGCATTTCGATGTGTGAATGCAACTCACGGAGTTACACGTTT
>NW_016859762.1:0-833 GCF_001698545.2 Rhinopithecus bieti | reverse complement strand
ATATTTAAACTTTGGAATGTTATGCAAAACATTTGCAATTATTTTTGGGAAGATTAATTCTTGTAATAATTTGGTCGTTTCTCATACTGGATATATGTTGGTCAAAAGTTTAATATGTGATACCTATTGTCTAGGAGAAAGGAACCTATAGAAATGATTTATAAATTTTATTAAAAAAATACTCCAGTCAGCTAAACTATACTACTTCTATTTTTTTGATTTAACAAAACTAATAAACTTCCCAAATACTTTAATTACTTTGCAAAGTTTAAATATACATGTATAAATTATTAGAGTTGTAGTATTTATTTTATAATTAGTAATATTGGGTACATTAACTGCCTGGTAGAGTATAAACTTATCTCTTCTGCCTGCTTGATAAATTTCCGAACATCAGTATTTGCCAATATTCTTTGGGTGTCTAGCAAAGTCGTTGAGAATGGTGGGGCTAGAAAGTTTAGGAAAAAAGATAAATCTTTGTACAATCTTTATAAAAGCCATTTGTTTTCGACAGTTTAGAAGAAAATAGTATCACTGAAAATTAAATCATGAGACAATAACATACCTATGTATTGAGATCTGCTTCTTTTCATTGCAGTAAACTGTCCAGGGCACCTGATCATATAATTTTTCTGAAATGATTTCCGGTGCTTGACGAAAGAATAAAAGTAATGCTCCTCTACAACCTTACTAGAAAAAGAAACTTGCAATGCAAGACAGGATCTCTGCTTTTCCTGCTCTAGGACATCTTTCAGAAAAGTGGCTGGAAGAATCTACTTTGATCTGTAAGAAAGTATGTATATTGTGTCAGGTGGTGCTTGTTCTGTACTTAA
>NW_016859761.1:0-233 GCF_001698545.2 Rhinopithecus bieti | reverse complement strand
CTTTCAGCCCCAGACTCCAGGCTGGCACTTGCAGACTTATCGAGAGAACCCACTTCCAATATTTAACGTGGGTTCTTTTCTGTTTCCTAGGTGTCTCAGCTGGTTTGAGAAATAAAGGGAAAGAGCACAAGAGAGAGAAAGTTAAAGCTGGGTGTCCGGGGGAGACATCACATGTCGGCAGGATCTGTGATGTTCTCCAAGCCGTAAAACCAGCAAGTTTTATTAGCGATTTT
>NW_016859760.1:0-1497 GCF_001698545.2 Rhinopithecus bieti | reverse complement strand
AAAAACTTGACAAATTGATGCATAAAGAAAGAAGTGGAATGAGGTCTAGGCAGATTTTATTTTTAATTGTGGTTTCTTAAATGGTATGTGCCTAGAGTACTTTGAATCATAAATAGTCTTCAAGAGCTTCTTTAACATGCTCATGTATCATTTATCCAAGACCAAAGATCCTTGTAGGATCAGGAATATCGCGCAACACTAAGTTTTAAGGGAGCAATGTTTTAGAGGTCTATCTTTTCTACAATATATAAGAATGCAACTCTCACTCAAAGGAAAAAAAGAAAATGAGCAAAAATCTAGGTCTTCTGCCACTCTGCTCACACTTTTAGAGAACTGATGTTCAGATTCTATGCCTGCCATGGTATGATATTGAAAACCCAGCTAGATATGGAACACCAGATATCACCTTGCATCTCTGATTTTCATCTCCGTCAACGTGTAATCTCACTTTATTTTACTTTAGTCATTGATAAAAGGAGGGACTTTTTAAAAGATAGTCCATAAGATAATTTTAATTCTATAATATTTTAGCATCAATTTCTGAAAAAGCATCATTTGGCAATGAGACATCTTACCAGCCTTTGTGTTCATATAGCTTGGAATGCTAAATTAGCATCAAAACAAGTTTTCTTCCTTATCCTCAAAGAAAATTAGATAAGTGAATATGTTGTCTTGTAACCTCTGACTACAAATATATTTCCTGATGGCTTTTAGGTTCTTAGCAAATGTATATTGTTTTATGTTTCTTTTTTAAGTGTAGGAAATATGTCTAAACAATATATCCAGACCTGTTCTCCTTTGTAATTGTATCTATTTTTTCCTGAAGTTGAGGGATTACAGACACACTGATATTGTGCAGAACAATAGTGTTGAAATTGAGAGTTACTTTGGTTTCTTGGTTCATGGTTATTTCTCCACTGGAGAGTAAATGGAGGGGCTTCCAAAGAATCCACTTCTAGGTAGATATGAAGTAATTAGGTAATATACGTGAATCTCCTTAGTAATGGATAGACTATCATTAACGAAGGCAAGTTTAAATGTTTTAAATCCTAAGGAATTGGCCTTGGATTAATTTTCCAAACATCAGAACTTGGATGTTTATTCTTCTACATTTTCCATGAGAAGTTTCTTTTTGCAAATTAGACTGATGGAAAGTTTTCAGTTTTCACAGTCACTTTCTAAGTTACCCATATGCAAAAATAATCAGACAGTAGGAACAGCACTTTCCTTTCATCCCTGTGTAACTGAAAAACAGTAATGCAAGTATGGCTCACTTACCATGAAGCTTTCATCTTTTCGTGGAGCCCAATACATCAAAAGGATAATGTTACAGAAAGATGTGAATGAATAGAAACAGGCTGTCAAATGGTGGGTTTACCCTCTTTTTCTTTTCTTTTTTGTGAAGTTGCATTTTTAAAAAGAAAATAATATGGATATGTTTTAAACCACCATCAGTAAAACACAAGACATTTCATAAATATATAAAACTGGGCCAAT
>NW_016859759.1:0-536 GCF_001698545.2 Rhinopithecus bieti | reverse complement strand
ATTTTGTTCTTAGGCCACAGTACAAGATTACATGCATTACTTTACACAAATGTCAAACACAGAACGATTATTACACAGACACCTTAGGGCTGTCTAAAGACACAGCTTCTCTTTTGTGGGGCGGGGTGGGGAAGGAGAATGATGGTGGCCATTTCCACACACAGCCTGTTGTGTGCTCAGCACGGCTGGATGGATGCGGATCCCAAGCACTTGCTGACTGACTCACAAAAGAGGACAGAAGCTGCTGAGGAGGGCAGCGGAGTTCGAAGAGCAGGCTCAAACTAGGGGCTGGGATGATGGACACACAGCCTCGATTCCAGGGGGAAATCTCTTGGTCGATATTAATTAAAACTATTAGTATTTTTGAAAATCAGATTACATCTATAAAAGATGAAAAGTAAACACTTAAAACAATCTATTGAGTGGAACACAAAATAATAAAAAATCAAATGCAGATGGGATTTCACAAAGAGGAGATTTGAATCTTTTGGTCTAAATCAGCCAATATTTTAACGTTATAAATTATTAAAATGTAG
>NW_016859758.1:0-541 GCF_001698545.2 Rhinopithecus bieti | reverse complement strand
AGACAGGGTCTCACTCTGTTGCCCAGGCTGGAGTGGTAAACACACACAATGTTTGTTTGTTTTTAACAAACTGCCAAACTATTTTCCAGACTGATATTCTTTCCAGTAATGCACGAGTGATCCCATTTCTCCACATCTTTGCTAGTATTTGGTGGTGGTGTCACTATTTTTTATTTCAGACACTCTGACAAATGCGTAGTTTTATCTCACTGTGGTTTTAATTTGTATTTCCTTGATATCTAGTGATATTTAATATCTTTTCCATATGTTTGTCATTTCTATATACTCTTCAGTAAAATGTCTCTTCGTGCCTTTTGCTCATTTTCTAATTAATCTCTAAATAATTTTTGGATTTTACTTTTGAGTTTTCTAAGTTCTTTATATGTAGCCCCTTTTTTTGCAACAGATATGCAAATATTTTCTCCCATTCTGTACCTTGTATTTCATTTCTTAACAGGGTCCTTTTCAGGTCAAAAGTTTTAATTTTAACAAAGTCCAATTTATCAGTTTTTCTTTTTTATGGATTGTGCCTTTTGTGTAA
>NW_016859757.1:0-1347 GCF_001698545.2 Rhinopithecus bieti | reverse complement strand
CGACAAGCTCTGCCTCCCGGATTTACGCCATTCTCCTGCCTCAGCCTCCTGAGTAGCTGGGACTACAGGCGCCCGCCACCTCGCCCGGCTAGTTTTTGTATTTTTAGTAGAGACGGGGTTTCACCGTGTTAGCCAGGATGGTCTCGATCTCCTGACCTCGTGATCCGCCCGTCTCGGCCTCCCAAAGTGCTGGGATTACAGGCTTGAGCCACCGCGCCCGGCCTGCCCAGTTAATTTTTGTATTTTTAGTAGACATGGGATTTCACCATGTTAGCCAGGCTGGTCTTGAACTCCTGACTTAAGGTGATCTGCCTGCCTCAGCCTCCCAAATTGCTGGGATTACAGGCTTGAGCCATCGCGCCCGGCCTCATTCTTTTTTTTAATCATCCAACCCAAAAAAACTCTTCATTCTTTTTTTTTTTTTTGAGATGGAGTCTCACTCTGTTGCCCAGGCTGGAGTGCAGTGGCGCAATCTCGGCTCACTGCAACCTCCACCCCTCCAAATTTAAGCAATTCTCTGCCTCAGCCTCCAGAGTAGCTGGGATTACAGGTGCGTGCCCGGCTAATTTTTTTGTATTTTTAGTAGAGACAGGGTTTCACCATCTTGGCCAGGCTGGTCTTGAACTCCTGACCTTGTGAGCCACCCGCCTCGGCCTCCTAAAGTGCTGGGATTACAGGCGTGAGCCTCTGCCAACTCTTCATTCTTTTAATGATTACCTTTATGTGAAAAAAATTTTTACTTTTGATATAATACAGTTTATCAAATTGCTCTTTTATGATTAGCCCCTTTGCGTCTTTTGTTTGTTTGAGACAGGGTCTTGTTCTGTTGCAAAGGCTGGAGTGCAGTGGCACAATCATAGCTCAATGTAGCCCCAAATTCCTGAGCTCGTGCAATCCTCCTGCCTCAGCCTCCTGAGTAGCTGGGACCACAGGCATGAGCAGCCATACCCAGCCACCTCCATACGAATTTTGGAATGAGTTTGTCAATTTTCTTTTTTTTTTTTTTCTGAGACGGAGTCTCGCTCTGTCGCCCGGGCTGGAGTGCAGTGGCCGGATCTCAGCTCACTGCAAGCTCAGCCTCACGGGTTTACGCCATTCTCCTGCCTCAGCCTCCTGAGTAGCTGGGACTACAGGTGCCCGCCACCTCGCCCGGCTGGTTTTTTTTGTATTTTTTAGTAGAGACGGGGTTTCACCGTGTTAGCCAGGATGGTCTCGATCTCCTGACCTCGTGATCCACCCGTCTCAGCCTCCCAAAGTGCTGGGATTACAGGCTTGAGCCACCGCGCCCGGCCGAGTTTGTCAATTTTCACAAAAACAACCTACTGGGATTTTTTTTTTTTTTTTTTT
>NW_016859756.1:0-1344 GCF_001698545.2 Rhinopithecus bieti | reverse complement strand
CTTTCTCAACATAAGATTCAATGTGCTCAGAATTATCCCATTGCAGAATCTAATAAATGAGTGTTAGCAAACTGATAAATTAAAAGAACAGTGTAACTCTGTAAGGTGAATTCACACATCACATAGCAGTTTCTCTGAAAGATTCTTTCTACTTTTTATCTGAGGATATTTTCTTTTTCACCATAGGCCTCAATACACTACAATATATCTCTTTGCAGATTCCACAAAGACACTGTTAACAAACTGCTCAATTAAAGAACAGTGTAACTCTGTAAGATGAATTCACACATTACAAGAAGTTTCTAAGAAAGATTCTTTCTAGTTTAAATCAGAGGATATTTACTTTGTCACCATAGGCTTCAATGTGATCCAACATATCCCTTCTCAGATTCCCGAAAACAGTGCTACCAAATTGATCTATAAAAAGAATTGTGTAACTCTGTGAAATGAATTAACGCATCACCAAGCAGATTCTCAGAAAACTTCTTTCTAATTTTTATGTGAGGATATTTCCTTTTCCATCACAGTCTTCAATGTGCTCCAAAATATACATTCTAAGACACCAGAAAAACAGTAATACCAAAGTGCTCCCTCAACAGAAACGTTTAACTCTATTAGATGAATGCACACATCACAAAGGAGTTTCTCCAAAATCATCTCTCCTGTTTTCACCTGAAGAATTTTCTTTTGTTACCTTAGGCCTCTATGTGGTAATATCCTTCTGTAGATTCCACAAAAACAGTGCTAACAAACTGCTCCATGAAAGAATGATGTGACTCTGTGAGATAAATTGACCCATCACAAAGTAGTTTCTCTGGATGCTTCTTTCCAGTTTTTATCTGAGGATATTTCCTTTTCCCACATAGGCTTCAATGTGCTCCAAAATATCCCTTCTCAGACACCACAAAAACGTTGATGACAAACTGATCCCTCAACAGAAACGTTTAGCTCTATGAGATGAATGCACTCCTCACAAAGGAGTTTCTCAGAAAGCTTCTCTCCAGTTTTTACCTGAAGATATTTCTTTTTTCGCCATTGGACTCTAAGTGCTCCTGAATATCCCTTTGCAGATTCCACAAAAACAGTATTACCAATCTGCTCAATGAAAAGAAAGGTTTGTCTCTGTGAGATGAATTCACCCACCACAAAGCAATTTCTCAGAAAGCTTCTTTCTAGTTTAAATATGAGGATATTTCCTCTTTCACCATAGGCGTCAATGTGCTCCCAAATAATTCCTCCCAGATACCACAAAACAGGGATGATGAATTACTCAACCAGCAAAATGTTAAACTCTACGAGATGAATACACACATCACAAAACCGTTTCTCAAATTGTTTCTCTCT
>NW_016859755.1:0-542 GCF_001698545.2 Rhinopithecus bieti | reverse complement strand
GGTATTTAAAGTGCAGAGCAGCCTGCATGGATTGTATGTAATATTCCACAAATTCCATGAAAATACTCAGTTCTCCTGGCATTTTCCAGACACTGGGAATGTAGTCATCACTGAAAATAGACCAGGTCTTTGTTCTCATGGAGTTTGCCTTCAAATGAGGGAAGACAGTGAGTAGTAAGGAAACAAGCAAAGAAAATTTCAGGCTGGGCGTGATGGCTCATGCCTGTAATCATAGCATTCTGGGAGGCCGAGGAGGGCAGATCAATTGAGGTCAGGAGTTCAAGACCAGCCTGGCCAACATGACAAAACCCCTTCTCTACTAAAAATACAAAAATTAACCTGGCGTGGTGGTGGGCGCCTGTAATCCCAGCTACTCAGGAGGCTGAGACACAAGAATTGCTTGAACTTGGGAGGCAGAGGTTGCAGTGAGCCAAGATCACACCACCACACTCCAGCCTGAGCAACAGAGGGAGACTCTGTCAGAAAGAAAGAAAGAGAGAGAGGAAGGAAGGAAGGAAGGAAGGAAGCAAGGAAGGAAGGAA
>NW_016859754.1:0-1674 GCF_001698545.2 Rhinopithecus bieti | reverse complement strand
AAAAAAAAAAAAAAAAAAAAAAAAAAAAAAAAAAAAAAAAAAACAGAAAGAAGAAATAATAAACATAAGAGAAAAAAGGGTTGAAATAGAAAGCAGAAAATTAATGGAGAAAATTAAACCCCAAATCCAGGTTATTATAATTTTAATATAAAGTTGACAAGTCTATAGCTGTACTGATCAGGAAAAAAAGAAGACACAAATTGCCAATATTAAGAATGAAAGAAAGGACATCACTACATATCCTGTATATACTGAAATAAGAAAAGAATACTATGAACACCTTTCTGCCAATGAATTCCACAATATAGATGAATGGACAAATTTCTTGAAATACACAAATTGTCAAAGCTCACCCAAGAAGAAGTAGACAGCCAGAATAGCCCTATATGTATTAAAACAATTGAATTTGTTGTTAAAATCTTACTCACAAAATATCAAACAAACTAAAAACCCTCAAGGCTCAGCTGTCTTCACTGGTGAATTCTATCAGCCATTTAAGAAAGAAATAGTATTAATTGTATACCAACTCTTCCTGAAAATAGAAGAGAAGGGATTAATCTAACTCAGACCATTCAGAGACATTACCAGAAAAGAAGACTGCAGACTAATATCCCTCTTGGGCATAAGTCCTTAACAAAATTTTAGCGAATTATATCTAGTAATATATAAAATGAGAATGCATCATGACCAAGTGGATTTTATCCCAGGAATTTAGAAAAACCAATTAATGTAATTCATCATGTTAGCAGACTAAAAAAGGATAGCCACATGGTCATCTCAGTGTGTACAGAAAATATATTTGACAAAATCAATACTGAGCAATTATTAACTCTTAGCAAGCTAGTTATATTAAAAAAACTTCCAAAATCTGCATAAGCTTACAGCAAGCATCATACTTAATGGTGAAAGATTGAACCCTTTCCCTGAGATTAGGAACAAGACAATGATATCTACATTTACATTTTATTCATCACTATATGTGAGGTCCTAGATAACGCCATAAGGAAAAAAAAGTTAAAAAAGTCATACTAATTGGAAAGAAATAAATAAAATGGTCTTTCTTCACAGATAGCATTATCTTCTACCAAATACCAAAGAATATACAAACAAGCTACTAGAACTGATAAGTGAGTTTAGTAAGGGTAGAGGATACAAGGTCAATATATAAAAGTCAACTGAATGTCTACAAAATATCAATGAACAGTTGTCATTTGGAAAATTTAAAGATAATATCATTTATAATTATATAAAAGATACATTTAACGAAATAAATTTATCAAAAAATGCCTGTTTGTACACTGAACACTACAAAATGTCAGTGAGACAAATCAAAGAAGATCCAAATAAATAAAAATATATGCTATGTTCATGGATTACAAGACTCAATATTTAGTCTCCTTACACTTAACTGAGTATATATTCAAAGCAATTATCGTTGAAGTTCCAGCATAATTTAAAAAACCAGAAATTGAAAAGTTGATTCTAAAATTTATATAGAAATACTAAGGACCTAGAATAGCCTAAATAATTTTTAAAAATTGGAATACTCACGTGACTTGATTTCAAGACTTATTATAAAGTTATACTAATCAAGACTATTGGTATTGGCATAAAGGTAGATTTATAGATCAATGGACTATGATCTAGAGTCAGAAATAGAGCCACACATATATG
>NW_016859753.1:0-9576 GCF_001698545.2 Rhinopithecus bieti | reverse complement strand
AAAATGAGGCATGAAGAAGTTTATTTCTTCATTTATTCATTTCATGAACATTTATTGAGCACCTTTCTATATACCATAAGTTGTTCAGAGTGAAAACGATCCTAAGATTAGGTGTGAACATAGACATGCATGTAGGAACATGTCTGGCATGTTTCAGCATATAGATGGAGAAATACCCAATTTCCAAGAGCTATGACTATTTGAGAATATTCATTAATTCAGCAAATATTTACTGAGGACCTTTTATATGCCAGCACTGTGCTAGGCACTGGGATGCTACAGTGATCAAGACAGTCAAGGTCCCTGCTCTCATGGAGCTCACGTTCTAGTGCAGAAAGACAGGTAAACACAAACAAATATATAATGACAGGTGCTTTAATAAGTGCCTTAAAAAATAGACAGGGTGGTGTGTTTGAAATGGACAATCTACTTTTGATTAGCTGGTAAAAGAGTGCCTCTCTGAGGAGGTGACATTTGGGCCAAGACATAAATCATAAAAGTCCAGTCATTTGCATACCCAGGGGAGAAATGTTCTAGGCAGAAGGAATAGGTAGTGCCTGAGTCTAAGGGCAGGAAGGTGCTTGGCATATTGAAGAAATGCTGACAAGGCTGGTGTGATGGGAGTGTCAGGATCAACGGGGAGAGTTGGGAGAAAGGAAGTTGGAGAGGTAGGCAGAGTTCAGATCATGGAGGCCTTGTAAGCCTGGGTCAGGGACTTGGCATTTATTCTTGTTCTGAACACTGGTTCAGGGAAGATGATCTTAAGTAGATTTGCATTTTTAAAGATCTCTCTGATACTTCTGGAGCATAGAGTACAATAGAGTGAGAGTGGAAGCAGAGAAACCAGTTATGAGATTACTGCAAGGAGACAGTATGAGAGAGGGAGGTGGCTTGAAGTAATTTGGTGGGGAGCAGAACCAAGGACAATTCTGTATGTATTTTGGATTTAGGGCTATGATGGTTTGGATGTAAGGTATAAAAAAGAGAAGATTCAAAGGTACTCCCAAGTTTCTTACCTTGGATGAATGATGGGATTATTTACTAAAATGGGGAAGATTCAAGGAGAAGGGACTTGTGGGGGGTTGGGGGGGGGCGATCAAGTACCACAAGTTATTTTAGACATGTAAAAGTGGCCGGGCGCGGTGGCTCAAGCCTGTAATCCCAGCACTCTGGGAGGCCAAGACGGGTGGATCACGAGGTCAGGAGATCGAGACCATCCTGGCTAACACGGTGAAACCCCGTCTCTACTAAAAAATACAAAAAACTAGCCTGGCGAGGTGGCGGGCACCTGTAGTCCCAGCTACTCAGGAGGCTGAGGCAGGAGAATGGCGTGAACCCGGGAGGCAGAGCTTGCAGTGAGCTGAGATCCGGCCACTGCACTCCAGCCTGGGCGACAGCGAGACTCCATCTCAAAAAAAAAAAAAAAAAGACATGTAAAAGTTGATATGCCTAATAATATTCCAAATTGAGGCATCACATAGTCAGATATACATGTCTCAAGTTCTGGGGATGTCAGAGTCAGATATATTAATTAATTTGTGGGTCAATAGCACATAGGTGGTATTTAAAGCCTTGGGATTGCATGACATTATCTAGGGAGAAAATGGAATGGAAACAAGGAAGAGGTTCCTGTTCTGAGCCCTGGAGCCTCCAACATTTAGAAGTCAAGCAGAGGATATGAACAGACACTTTTCAAAAGAAGGCATTTATACAGCCAACAAACATATGAAAAAAAGCTCATCATCACTAGTCATTAGAGAAACGCAAATCAAAGCCACAGTGAGATACCTTGTCAAGCCAGTTAGAATGGTGATCATTAAAAGGCAGGAAACAACAGATGCTGGAGAGGATGTGTAGAAAAAATAAGCTTT
The DNA here is from genome assembly GCF_001698545.2 of Rhinopithecus bieti. NCBI lineage: Eukaryota > Metazoa > Chordata > Mammalia > Primates > Cercopithecidae > Rhinopithecus > Rhinopithecus bieti. The sequence continues at coordinate 7,705 of NW_016859753.1, read as the reverse complement.
TACACAGTTGGTGGGAGTTTAAATTAGTTCAACCATTGTGGAAGACAGTGTGACGATTCCTCACGGTTCTAGAACCAGAAATACCATTTGACCCAGCAATCCCATTACTGGGTATATACTCAAAGGATTATAAATCATTCTACTATAAAGACACATGCACACGTATGTTTATTGCAGCACTGTTCACAAAAGCAAAGACTTGGAACCAACCCAAATGCCCACCAATGATAGATTGTATAAAGAAAATGTAGCACATATACACCATGGAATACTATGCAGCCATAAAAGGAATGAGTTCATGTCCTTTGCAGGGACATGGATAAAACTGGAAACCACCATTCTCAGCAAACTAACACAGAAACAGAAAAGCAAACACTACATGTTCTCACTCATAAGTGGGAGTTGAACAATGAGAACATGTGGACACAGGGAGGGGAACATCACGCACTGGGGTCTATTGGGGATGGGGGGCTAGGGGAGGGACAGCAATAGGAGAAATGCTTAACGTAGATGACAGGTTGGTGGGTGCAGCAAACCACCGTGGCACATGTATACCTATGTAACAAACTTGCATGTTCTGCACATGTATCCCAGAACTTAAAGTATAATTTAAAAAAAAAATTTTTTTAAAAAGAAGTCAAGCAGAGGACAAGGAACTAGCAAAAGAAGTGGAGAAGCCAATGAGGTAGAAGATAAACCAGGAGGACAATGTAGTGTCACTGAAGTCAAGAGGGGAAAAAAAGGAGGATCAAGGAGAGAATACTATTATTCACATTTTGCAGATAGGGAAATTGAGGCATGGGAGTGTAACTGGCTTGCCCAAGATCACATAGCTAGTAATGGAAGAGCAGAAAGTGAAATCCAAGCAATTTGACTTCAGAATCTGTGCTCCTAACCACTACCCCAGTGAGTGACAATCAAACTTCAGTGTTCATCAGAGTCATCTGTAGAGTTTATTAAGACACAGATTCCTGGGCCTTACCTCCAGAGTTTCTTATTCAGAATGTCTGAGGTAGGGCCCAAGACTTTGCATCTTGAACAAACTTCTAGGTGATGCTCATGCTGCTGGTCTAGAGACCGCACTTTGAGAATTACTGTCCTACCATATACTACCTCTTCTGTGGAAAAAAAAAAAAAGGCTTGTGATAACATTGTTGATGTTACTTGCTTTTTCCAATGGGATTTGAAAGATTCTCCCTTAATTATCAGGGGAATAATTACTCTACCTCCCTATCCAGAATTATCTGAGCAAATAAACCACATTTTTGATTAGTTGAGCTCTAGGGCCTGAGGGATGTGGTTGGAACTGGAAAACAAAAAAACGAAAAACGGATAAGCCTATAAACTCCTTGTTGTTTTCCCCACATCTATGGTGGCCCACATGGGCTATTACTAATACCGCTCAAGGGCTAGGAAGGCAAGAAAAGGCTGCAGTGTAGTCTAGGCTTAGGAGTCAAATTACGGGTGAGACTGAACCTTCAGATATCTCTTGTCAATAACCACAGTCCTCCACTATTCTGTCCATAGTCTTCTGTTTCAGCTTTACAAAAGCACCAGGTAGCAAAAGCATGCAAGGCACTGGGAGGCAAAAGACTGAAGCAATGGATCCTAGACTTAGATACCTAAATAGCCCATGGGCATAAAGCTGGAAATGTAAGGTCTAAGGAAAGTAAGAAAAAGAGTAATAGAATAATAACAAACAAGTACTTTCTGTATGCTAGGCACTTGACATGCATTATCTCGTTTAATCCTTACAACAGCCTATGAGATAGATACTAGTTTTACTATTTTCATCCCCATTTTACAGGTGAGAAAACTCTCAACCTAAGGCCACAGCTAACACATGACAACCCCTTGATTCAAACCTAGGTCCATCAAATTCCAAAGCTCTTATTCTTAACCAACACTCTCAAAAATGACTGGAATACAAGACTTTTCTAGACTATTTCCTGGTAGATAAGATGCATGACAGCCGCATAGTTTAAAGAAGGCTTGCCCTAGAAAATGAAGTGATGCTGCCAGATTAGATTGAAATAGGCTGGTCGTGCAATGGCCTGGGCCAGTGTTGCCAACATCGTTGTTATGTTTTAAGTCGCCAGATTTGTAAAACAGTCAACCAATAAGAATACTACAGGTGAGAATAAGTGTATGAGATAAGAGACATGAGAAGATGACCAAAAAACACTGTGTGTGATGCACATAGCACACAGTTGCAAATTGGGAGAAACTGAATGCCCATAGGCATCTAAATGAAAATATTAATGGACAAAAAGGTCAGTGCTGGAGAGGGGACATCTGGGAGAAGCAAGTAAATTAAATTCCTCTATTAAAATAAGACTTCTCATTGGAGAACCCTGGAGTTGAGAAACTTCTCTTTTTTTCTTTTCCTTTTTGGTTTTTCTCTGACTTCTTTTTAAACTGAAATTTTAATTCAAATTGTAGATTCACATGCAGTTATAAGACATAATACAGAGAGATCCCTTGTACACTTTTCCCAATTTCTCCAAATGGTAACATCTTGCAAAGCTGTAGTATACTACCACAACCAGGATCTTGACATTGATATAATCCGTCTATTTTATTCAGATTTCCCCAATTTTACTTGTACTCATTTTCTGTGTTGTGTGTCACATTCTGTACAATTTTGTCACCTATGTAGGTTCATGTATCCATCACAGTCAAGATACTCAACAGCTGGAACATAACAAAGATACCTCATGTTGCTTTTTATAGCCAAACTTATCTCTACCTCACATTACGTCTAGTTCCTGACTCCTGGCAACCACAACTTTCCTCTCCATCTCTATATTTTTGTTATTGCAATAATGTTATATGAATGGAATCACAGAGCATGCAAATTTTTGTCACTCTGGCTTTTTTTCACTCAGCATAATTTCCCTGGAGATTTATTTAAGTTGCTATGTGTATCAATAGTTTTTTTTTTTTTTTTATTTAATTTTTTTAACTACAGAGTGGTATTCCATAGTATGGATGTACCACAGTTTGTTTAACCATTCATCTGTTGAAGGGTATCTGGGTTTCCAGTTTTTCACTTGTCTTAGTCAGTCCAGGCTGCTGTACCATAGATTCAGTGGCTTATAAACAACAAAAATTTATTTCTCACATTTATTGAGACTGGAAATCTGAGATCAGACAGCATGATCAGGTTCTGGTGACGGCTGTCCTGCAGGTTGCAGACTGCGGACTTCTGTTGTATCCCCACATGCCAGAAAGCGGGCAAGAGAGCTCTTTGGGATCCCTTACATAAGGCATTAATTCCATTCGTGAAGACTCTATCCTCATGACCTAATTATCTCCAAAAGGTCACACCTCCTAATACCATCACTTTGGGGATTAGGATTTTAGCATATTAATTTTGGGGGAGATAGGGGAACACAAATGTAAAAGTTGCCATGAATATTTTTGTACAGGTTTCTGTATGAATATAGTTTCATTTCTCTGGGATAAATGCCCAGGAGTGCAATTGCTGGGTGATATGGCACTTGCATTTTTAGTTTTTTTTTTATGAAGCTGCCAAAATGTTTTCTAGAGAGGCTATGCCATTTTACATATTTACCAGCAATGAATGAGTGATCCAGTTTTTCTACGTTCCTACCAGCATTTGGTGGTGTCACTATCTTTTATGTTAGTCATTTTGATAAGTCCGTAGTGGTGTTAATCTTTTATTTTTAGAAGAAGTAAACTAGAGAGGAGAAACTATTTTGAATTTCTTGGAAATAAGATCTCCTATTGTTTCAGTTTAACCTCCTCCTAACTGGTTTTGCCTGGAAAGCTGTTTTGAACTTTTACACTAGAAGATCTTCTCCATTCATCTGGGAGTCAGTTTTCCTAAAGCCACAAAGCAATTACCAATCTTTTCCTATGCCTAAAGAAAAGCTGAGATAGCTATGGATTCATTTGAGGAAGCAGAAGAGCCAGACACAGAAGGGGTATAAAGAGATAATTTCGGTGCCAATATTTTCAAATAATCACTTTTCCATTTTGTTCTATAGTCCCCTTTGAAGGAAAGAGCAGTCTGATTTAAATATCTGAGGAGAGAATTGAGTCATAAAGGTGGTATAATGAGAGTTAATTATGCGCATCTACTCCCAACTTTGTGTTAAGTGACCTTACATTGATATCTTGAAATCTGCCATGGTGGGAATGAAGCAGGAGAATAGAGTTTGGAGGCAGGGAACCTAGGGCTGTTTCGGGTGGACTTCCTAGAACTAAATTGAAAGGAAAACCCTAACTATCCACCCCTAAGTAACAGAAGGACCAGAGGCTACTCCCTTTGCAAACTCCCAGATTTTCTGCCCAGCAGATGGGAAATTCAAAGTACTTACGATTGGTTGCTTTTTGCAACCAATCAGACGTTAGCATAGCAGTGTAACTTTGTAACTTCACTCCAGCCTCTGATTGGTTGCTGCCTGCAACAAGTCAGACTGATTGCCAGCCAAGTCTTCATTTGCATAGAAATGCAACTCCTAACTTCACTTTAGTCTCTGATTGGTTGTTTTCTGCAACCAATAAAATACTTAATGTCTTCATTTGCATAGAAATGCAACTTCATAACTTCACTTTAGCCTCTGATTGGTTGCAACCAATCAAATGTTTGCACAGGAGTGTGACCTTTGTAACTTCACTTCAGCCTCTGATTGGTTGTTGTTCACAATCAGTCACACTGATTGCAGGCCACCACTTCATTTACATAAGGTGAGCACCAAGTGGCCAATGAGAAACATCTAGGGGATATTTGGACCTGAGAAGATTCTGTATCTGGGCCCTTGAGCTGCTACTCTGCCACTCCCACACTGTGGAATATACTTTCTTTTTCTTTTATTTCTTTCTTTCTTTCTTTTTTTTTTTTTTTTTTTTTTTTTTTTTTTTTTTTTTTTTTTTTTTTTTTGTTGGAGTCTTGCTCTGTCACCCAGACTAGAGTGCAGTGGTGCGATCTCTGTTCATTGCAACCTCTGCCTCCTGGGTTCAAGCAATTCTTCTACCTCACCCTCCCAAGTAGCTGGGATTACAGGCAACCAACACCATGCCTGGCTAATTTTTGTATTTTTGATAGAGACAGGGTTTCACCATGTTGGCCAGGCTGGTCTCGAACTCCTGAACTCAAGAGATCTGCCAGTCTCGGCCTCCCAAAGTGCTGGGATTACAGGCATGAGCCACTGCACGCAGCCTGTACTTTCATTTTTAATAAATCCCTGCTTTCATTCTTTCCTTGCTTCATTCTTTCCTTGCTTTACTGCGCGTTTTGTCCAACTCTGTTCAAAATGCCAAGAACCTGAACGACTTACAGTCAAGACACTCTACTGGTAACAGGCGTATTTACACCACAGAAAATGGCAAACACTACAAATTATAGCATTTTTTTTAACCCAGGAAATTGGTTCATAAACATTTAATAGTTCACTTTGGTGCATTTCTTTCCAAAATATATTCTCTATCATTAAGAAGGAGATGAGGAACTCTCAGCTGTGTACCTACTAAATTTGTTAGCTCATATAATTTTTGTAACAACTTTGTAAGGTATATGTTATTCTATTCATATTGTAGATGAGGAAACTGAGACTCAAGACATTAAGTATTTTATCAATGTTGTGTATGAAGTAAATGGCAGAGCCTAAATTCATTCTTGGGTCTAAGCCAAATACGAATCTTGTCTTTGCACTATACCACATTGGCTCTGTAAGGCGGAGGAAACATTAATGTCAGAAAGAAGCAGTGAGGCAAAACTTAAAAAAATATCCTTGACTTTAATTAAAAGAAAAGAAAGTTAATCAAAGAAAAAAAAAGTCTGTCCTCAGCATTGTGTAGCACATTAGCTTATATTTACATGTGTATAGTCCAACTGTAGTGGGCATAGTAACTACGGTTTTTGTCTTCCACATACTCTTTCCTACTTCCTTTCCTCTGGTTCTGCTAGAGAATAATTCCCACTTTCGGTGTGACCCTAATTAAGCTATAAATCACAGTGCTCTGGCCTCTCCCAGCCACAGGTGTGGCCTGGCCAATTAGGATCTTCTCTAGGAAATTTATACTGAAGCTAGAGGAAAAGAGATTCTTTTTTTTTTTTTTTTTTTTTTTTTTTTTTTTTTTTTTTCCTGCTTGCCTGGCTTACCTAGGACATTGTGAATCTGGGACTCAAACAGCATCATCAGAATTCTGCCTGTCTTGACTCTATTCTTTTGACATGGTGGATGAGATGGCTGCCTACAGTCCCAAAATACTCTGTAGACTTCCCAGTTATGTGAGCCAATAAAATACCCTCCCCCACCTATCCCTCTCTCTGTATGTGTGTGTGTGTGAATAAACTAGTCTGAGTTGACTTTACATCATTTGTAATCAAGAGTTCCATCTCCTTGGGCGACTACTCTAGTTCATTATTCCTTTCTTCCTACAAGTTCTTACAACACTTATTTATAATAGCTCTGTTCAATAGAAAGATAGTATGAACCATATATACATATAATTTTAATTTTCTAGTAACCACATTTTTAAAAGCAGAAATAGGTGAAATACATTTAATAATATATCTTAACCCAATGTGTTTTTAAAGTATCGGTCAATATATAATAAATATAAAAATTCTTAATGAACTATTTCTACATTCTTTCTTTGTCCTAAGTCTGAAATCTTGTGTGTATTTTACATTTATAACTCATCTNGAAGAGCCAGACACAGAAGGGGTATAAAGAGATAATTTCGGTGCCAATATTTTCAAATAATCACTTTTCCATTTTGTTCTATAGTCCCCTTTGAAGGAAAGAGCAGTCTGATTTAAATATCTGAGGAGAGAATTGAGTCATAAAGGTGGTATAATGAGAGTTAATTATGCGCATCTACTCCCAACTTTGTGTTAAGTGACCTTACATTGATATCTTGAAATCTGCCATGGTGGGAATGAAGCAGGAGAATAGAGTTTGGAGGCAGGGAACCTAGGGCTGTTTCGGGTGGACTTCCTAGAACTAAATTGAAAGGAAAACCCTAACTATCCACCCCTAAGTAACAGAAGGACCAGAGGCTACTCCCTTTGCAAACTCCCAGATTTTCTGCCCAGCAGATGGGAAATTCAAAGTACTTACGATTGGTTGCTTTTGCAACCAATCAGACGTTAGCATAGCAGTGTAACTTTGTAACTTCACTCCAGCCTCTGATTGGTTGCTGCCTGCAACAAGTCAGACTGATTGCCAGCCAAGTCTTCATTTGCATAGAAATGCAACTCCTAACTTCACTTTAGTCTCTGATTGGTTGTTTTCTGCAACCAATAAAATACTTAATGTCTTCATTTGCATAGAAATGCAACTTCATAACTTCACTTTAGCCTCTGATTGGTTGCAACCAATCAAATGTTTGCACAGGAGTGTGACCTTTGTAACTTCACTTCAGCCTCTGATTGGTTGTTGTTCACAATCAGTCACACTGATTGCAGGCCACCACTTCATTTACATAAGGTGAGCACCAAGTGGCCAATGAGAAACATCTAGGGGATATTTGGACCTGAGAAGATTCTGTATCTGGGCCCTTGAGCTGCTACTCTGCCACTCCCACACTGTGGAATATACTTTCTTTTCTTTTATTTCTTTCTTTCTTTCTTTTTTTTTTTTTTTTTTTTTTTTTTGTTTTGTTGGAGTCTTGCTCTGTCACCCAGACTAGAGTGCAGTGGTGCGATCTCTGTTCATTGCAACCTCTGCCA
>NW_016859752.1:0-1347 GCF_001698545.2 Rhinopithecus bieti | reverse complement strand
CCTCCCAAAGTGCTGGGATTACAGGCTTGAGCCACTGCGCCCGGCCCAAAGTTCCTCTTTCAAAGAGTTGCTTCCGCTAAGGTTTAACTACTATCTATTTATATGTCATTATTACAAAAGAGGATATAAAGTATCTCAATAATTCTACAGTTCATCATAATTAAAATAAAATCAGTTGAGTAAATTGAAACAAGGAGAATATAAAGATTAAAAAAATAGAATGAAGCTCAGAGCAAAATGAAAGCTATGAGGGTTTATTCACCGGAGAGGTAGAAATTACAAAGTTAACTCTGAATGTTCAAGATTCCAGGCAAATAAAAAATATATATGATCAATTACATGATCCACAGAGCTCTCAAAAGATTAAAGAAAGTAGTTGCACAGGAAAAAAAAATATATATATTATTCCTAGTTGAAACCAGAAGAAAATTTTTCCTGTAGGCTCCCACAAAGGAGACACTGTGTAAATACAGTCATCAACCACCTCGAAAATATCTATAGGATGCTGAAACAATGCTATCCAGCTTCCTGCTGATGGTCCAACACATGCACAGATTTTAGAATCATTAGAAATATTGATGAAATGCATAACTTATCTCTTTTTTCTTTTTAAATTTTCTTTCTCAATTTTTTTATTCCTCCTACTCTCTGATACCTACTCTTTGGTGGTTTGGACATTAGTGGAAAACCTGTAAAATTTGGGGCTGAAAATGAAGACCAGATATAAAATCACTATAGCTGCTAAAATGGCTACAAGGAAGGAGAAAAGGAAGGGGAATAAAAGGAGGATGTGGTTCCCTCAATAAAGAAACTGCTTCCTTCATGCTGACAAACTAATCCTCCTTTCTCTATATATATGTTCTGCATTCTGTTATCCCACCAGTCGCATTTTTTGTTTTTTAAATTTTTTTTCTTTTTCTTTTCTTTTTTTTTTTTTGAGACGGAGTCTCGCTCTGTCACCCAGGCTGGAGTGCTGTGGCCGGATCTCAGCTCACTGCAAGCTCCACCTCCCGGGTTCACGCCATTCTCCTGCCTCAGCCTCCCAAGTAGCTGGGACTACAGGCGCCGCCACCTCGCCCGGCTAGTTTTTTGTAGTTTTTTTTAGTAGAGACGGGGTTTCACTGTGTTAGCCAGGATGGTCTACGATCTCCTGACCTCGTGATCCGCCCGTCTCGGCCTCCCAAAGTGCTGGGATTACAGGCTTGAGCCACCGCGCCCTGCCAAATTTTTTTTTTCTAACGGAGTTTTGCTCTTGTTGCTCAGGCTGGAGTGCAGTGGTGAGATCTTGGCTCACCTCAACCTCTTCCTCCCGGGTTCAAGCGATTCTCCTGCCTCAGCCTCCCGAGT
>NW_016859751.1:0-267 GCF_001698545.2 Rhinopithecus bieti | reverse complement strand
CATCGCCCGGCTAGTTTTTTTGTATTTTTTAGTAGAGACGGGGTTTCACCACGTCAGCCAGGATGGTCTCGATCTCCTGACCTCGTGATCCGCCCGTCTTGGCCTCCCAAAGTGCTGGGATTACAGGCTTGAGCCACCGCGCCCGGCCCCGGCTAATTTTTTTTGTATTTTTAGTAGAGACGCGGTTTCACCGTGTTAGCCAAGATGGTCTCAATCTCCTGACCTTGTGATCTGCCCGTCTCGGCCTCCCAAAGTGCTGGGATTACA
>NW_016859750.1:0-1496 GCF_001698545.2 Rhinopithecus bieti | reverse complement strand
CCTGCTCCCGCGCCTGCTCCCGCGCCTGCTCCCGCGCCTGCTCCCGCGCCTGCTCCCGCGCCTGCTCCCGCGCCTGCTCCCGCGCCTGCTCCCGCGCCTGCCAGAACTCGCGCTGGCCTGTGAGCGCGGCGCACATTCCCGGTTCCTATCCGCGCTTCTCCCTGGGCACCTCACCACAAGCAGAGGGAGGGGGGCTCCGCCTCGGCCAGCCCAGAGAGGGGCTTCCACAGTGCCATGGCGGGCTGAAGGGCTCCTCAAGCGCGGCCAGAGTGGACGCCACCTGAGGAGGCGCCGAGTGAGGGCTGCTAGCACATTGTCACCTCTCATGAGGACGGAAATTTAGTTAACATATAAATAGGAGAGCTTACTTGGTTGGAGAATATTATAATTTTTTAGAAAATTACGTTAATCGAGAGGCCAGGGTTAGAGTGTTTTGGTTAAATTATGATTTTAGGGCTCCGACTAGGTTCAATTTAAGTACCTTGTTTTTGGGGGTTGGCAAGAGTACTTCTTAATTTAGCAATAAAGTCAGAGATGGGGGGAGGGCAGATTTGCGGATTAAATCGGAAGCAGTCCTTTAGTGCGTGAACGTATGTGTGTGTGAACTTACGTGTGCGTGAACGTACTTGTGTGCGGGAACATACATGCGTGTGGGAACGTACGTGTGTGCATGAAATGTGTATTGATTTTTATGCCCTTCAAGCATGAATGAATTAGCACCTTATGGTTGGGTATGTTGGTTCAGAATATTAAAGATAAGTCCAGCTACAATGGATTCCGCCGGGATCAGGCTCCTGCCACGGTAGGTGGCAGCATCCCGAAAATTAAAAAATACCCAATGCACGACAGTGCTCCTGTGACTGGTTACTAGGGTGATAGTCACTAGTACATTGAGATAAAAGGTTTGCAAATATTTTCTCCCAGTTTGTAGGTTGCCTCTCCACCCTCCATCCGCCTGTTTCCTTTGCAACTTAATAATTTTAAGTAATCCTGTTTATCTAGTTTTGTCTTTATTGCCTCTGTTTTTGCTGTACAAACTAAAACCTCAAAAACCTGTACTATCATAGTTATAAGATTTATTTTGATAATATTCCAAACAGTTTAAAATGCTTTGTTTGTTTGACATAATGGCATCAGATATAACATGGCATAAGATATAACATGGCATAATGTCATACTATTACTCTTTTCTCTTAAAATCAAAAGGTAAGGCCGGGCGCGGTGGCTCAAGCCTGTAATCCCAGCACTTTGGGAGGCCGAGGCGGGCGGATCACGAGGTCAGGAGATCGAGACCATCCTGGCTAACACGGTGAAACCCCGTCTCTACTAAAAAAATACAAAAAACTAGCCGGGCGGGGTGGCGGGCGCCTGTAGTCCCAGCTACTCGGGAGGCTGAGGCAGGAGAATGGCGTAAACCCAGGAGGCGGAGTTTGCAGTGAGCTGAGAACTGGCCACTGCACTCCAGCCTGGGTGACAGAGCGAGACTCCTTCTCAAA
>NW_016859749.1:0-1673 GCF_001698545.2 Rhinopithecus bieti | reverse complement strand
ATGAGAAGAATTGACACAACAGAGGACAGTTTCTCAGAAACCTTCTTTCTAGTTTTCATCTCAGGATATTTCCTTTTTCATCATATGCCTCAGTGCGCTCAAAAAATATCACTTTGCAGATTACAGGAACACAGTGTTAGCAAACTCCTTCATGAAGAGAAAGGTGTAGTTGTGAGGTGAATTCACACATCACAAAGAAGTATCTCAGAAAGCTTCTTTCTGCTTTTTATTTGAGGATATTTCATTTGTCAGCATAGCCTTTAATTGGATCCAAAATATCCCTTCTCAGATTCCCCAAAAACTCAGGTAACAGACTGCTCCATGAAACGAAAGTCTAACTCTATGAGGTGAATTAACACATCAGAAATCAGTTTCTCAGAAAGTTTCTTTCTGGTTTTCATCTGAGGATATTTCCTTTTTTGCGTTATGCCTCAATGCGCTCCCAAATATCACTTTGCAGATTCCACGAAAACACTGTAAGCAAACTGTTTCATGAAGAAAAAGGTGTATCTCTTTGAGATGAATTCACACATCACAAAGAAGTTTCTCAGAAAGTTCCTTTCTAGTATTTACTTGAGGATATTTCCTTTGTCAGTGCAGACTTCAATGTGATACAAAATATCCCTTCTCAGATTCCCCAATAAAACTGATAACAGACTGCTCCATGAAACAAAAGTGTAATTCTGTTAGATGAATTCCCACATCAGAAATCAGTTTCTCAGAAAGCTTCTTTCTGGTTTTCATCTGAGAATATTTCCTTTTTCACCTTATGCCTCAATGTGCTCCCAATTATCATTTTGCAGATTCCACGAAAACAGGGTTAAGAAACTGCTTCATGGAGAGGAAGGTGAAATTCTGTAAGATGAATTCACACATCACAAAGCAGACTCTCAGAAAGCTTCTTTCTAGTTTTTATCTGAAGGTATTTCCTTTGTCACCGTAAGCTTCCTTGCGCTAAGATATGTCCTATTTCAGATTTCAAGAAAACAGTTTTAGCAAACTGACCAATGAAAAGAAAAGTGTAACTCTGTGAGTTGCATTCACACATCACAAAACAGTTTCTGAGAATGCTTCTCTCCGTGTTTTATCTGACGATATTTCCTTTTTCACCATAGGCCTCAATGCACTCCCAAATATCACTTTTCAGATTCCACGAAAACAGTGTTCGCAAATGTTATCATGAAGAAAAAGGTGTATCTCTTTGAAATGAATTCATAGATCACAAAGAAGTTTCTCAGAAAGCTTCTTTCTAGTTTTTATTTGAGGATATTTCCTTTGTCCGCATAGGCTTCGATGCGATTAAAAATATCACTTCTCAGATTCCCCAGAAACAGTGGTAACAGACTGCTCCATCAAAAGAATGTGTAACTCTGTAAGATGAATTCACACATCAGAGAACAGTTTATCAGAAAGCTTCTTTCTGGTTCTCATCTGAGGATATTTCCTTTTTCACCATATGCCTCAGTGTGCTCCCAAATGTGACTTTGCAGATTACAGGAACACAGTGTTAGCAAACTCCTTCATGAAGAGAAAGGTGTAATTCTGTGAGGTGAATTCACACATTACAAAGAAGTTTCTCAGAAAGCTTCTTTCTCCTTTTTATTTGAGGGTATTTTCTTTGTCAACGTAGGCTTCAATGTGATCCAAAATATCCTTCTCAGATACCACAAAAC
>NW_016859748.1:0-694 GCF_001698545.2 Rhinopithecus bieti | reverse complement strand
CTCTCAAGTTTTAAGTAAGGAATACAGTATTATTATTACTTGTTAACTCTTTAAAACATTAGAATAGTTTTTGGTGAGCAGGTGGTATTTGGTTACATGGATAAGTTGTTTAATGGAGATTTCTGAGGTTTTGGTGCACCTGTCACCCAAGCAGTGTACACTGTACCCAATGTGTCCTCTTTGATCCCTCACCCCCCTCCCGCCCTTCCCCCTGAGTCCCCAGAGTCCATTATGCCATTCCTGTGCCTTTGCATCCTCATAGCTTAGCTTCTGTTTATAAGTGAGAGCATACGATGTTTGGTTTTCCATCCCTGAATGATTTCACTTAGAATAATAGTCTCCAATTCCATCCAGGTTGCTGCAATTGCCATTATTTCATTCCTTTTTATGGGTGAGTAGTACAGAATACAGTATTATTAACTATAGGCACAGTGTTGTAGACAGCAATCGGTCAGAGCTTATTCGTCATGTGTAACTGAAGCTTTATATCCACAGAACAACTCCCTACTACCCCTCCTTGGAGCACCTGGCAACCACCATTCATCCTCTGCTTCTATGAGTTTGATGAGTTTAGACTCTGTATATAAGTGAGACATGACAGTATTTGTCTTTCTGTGCCTGACTGATTCTGCTTAGCATAATGTGCTCCAGGTTCATCTGTGTTGTTGCCAATCATTGGTTTCCTTTCTTTCTT
>NW_016859747.1:0-1502 GCF_001698545.2 Rhinopithecus bieti | reverse complement strand
CGGCTCACACCTGTAATCCCAGCACTTTGGGAGGCCAAGGTGGGTGAATCACTTGAGGCCAGGAGTTCGAGACCAGCCTGGCCAACGTGGTAAAACCCCATCTGTATTAAAAATACAAAAATTAGCCAAGTGTGGTAGCACACACCTATAACCCCAGCTACTCAAGAGGCTGAGGCAGGAGAATCGCTTGAACCCGGGAGGCAGAGTCTTCCATGAGCCCAGATTGCACTACTGCACTCCAGCCTGCATGACAAAGTAAGACTGGGTCTCAAAAAAAAAAAAAAAAAAAAAAAAAAAAAAAATTATGTCTGAAATTCCATATTAAAAAAAAAATCCCATATATATATTTGTGTATTATATATGTTTCTCAGAAGTAGGTCCAGGTCCTTATCAGATTCTCAAAAGGGATGGAAGAACTGCTTTGAGGGAATAAAGCTGGAATGAATGCCTCTGAGGTATCAGGCAGATTCACAATGCTCCCAGTGATTCTTTCTTGTCTACTACCCTATCCTGCCATGGTTCTCAGTATTTAAGGGCATCACTAAGATTCAAGTTCTGAGATTTAAGGAACAGAAGCCCCTTGGAAGATCTCACTCTAGCCCTGAGCATTTGAAGATGACAAAGCAGAGAAGCAATGTAAATTCTTCCACTGGATTTGGGGAAAAAATAGATCTCCCCCAAATTAGTGTAGAGACTTTTCCTCAACATGAAAGTTACTATACAACTTAATAAGCAATTTCCTTTGTCTACCAGAAATTCTAAAACCTCTTTACCCCAACTATAATGGTTAAGAATTAAGAAAGATCCCTTTCAGCCAGAACCACCATCTTGCAGTAATTCATCAAAATGACAAACAGAAAGGGAAAGAGGAGAGGAACCCGATATATGTTCTCTAGGCCTTTTAGAAAACATGGAGTTGTTCCTTTGGCCACATATATGTGAATCTATAAAAAAGGTGATATTGTAGATGTCAAGGGAATGGGTACTGTTCAAAAAGGAATGCCCCACAAGTGTTACCATGGCAAAACTGGAAGAGTCTACAATGTTCCCCAGCACACTGCTGGCATTGTTGTAAACAAACAAGTTAAGGGCAAGATTCTTGCCAAGAGAATTAATGTGCAGCACATTAAGCACTCGAAGAGCCGAGAAAGCTTCCTGAAACACGTGAAGAAAGATGATTAGAAAAAGAAAGAAGCCAAAGAGAAAGGTACCTGGGCTCAACTGAAGCACCAGCCTGCTCCACCCAGAGAAGCACACTGTGTGAGAACCAGTGGGAAGGAGCCTGAGCTGCTGGAACCTATTCCCTATGAATTCATGGCATAATAGGTGTTTAAAAAATAAAAGACCTCTGGACTGTAAAAATGTTTCTCTTTATTGAGCAGAAGTGTGGTGTCCTCTCCCCCAAATAAATATTTAAAGCAAATTTTAATTATGTCCTAGTTCATTATATAATGTCTTTTTTTTTTTTTGAAAGAGTCTCGCTCTGTCGCCCAGGCTGGAGT
>NW_016859746.1:0-234 GCF_001698545.2 Rhinopithecus bieti | reverse complement strand
CTCCTCCCTAGCTCATTTTATGAGGCCAGCATCTTCCTGATACCAAAACCTGGGAGAGACACAACAAAAAAAGAAAATTTCAGGCCAATATCCCTGATGAACATATATGCGAAAATCCTCAATAAAATACTGGCAAACCAAATCCAGTAGCACATCAAAAAGCTTAGCCACCACAATCAAGTTGGCTTTATCCCTGGGATGCAAGGCTGGTTCAACATTCGCAAATCAATAAAT
>NW_016859745.1:0-675 GCF_001698545.2 Rhinopithecus bieti | reverse complement strand
CTATTCGGCCATCTTGCTCCGCCCCTCGAGGATTCTGTAAAGGGATATTAAGTGGTGATAGGAGGCCTGTGACGAGCAAGGAAATGTCATCCATTGAAAACCGGAGAGAGGCTTTCTGAGCAACTGCTTTGTGATGTGTGTATTTATCTCATAGAGTTAAATCATTCTTTGTATTCAGCAGTTTGAAATCACTCTTTCTGTGGAACCTGAGAAAGGACACTTGGGAGCGCACTTAAGAATATTTTGAAAAAGAAATACCCTCTGATAAAAACCAGAAGGAAGCTTTCTGTGAAACTGCTCTGTGAGTGTCATGTGCATTCCACTCACACAGTTAAGCTTCTGCTTTCATTGAGCAGTATTCTAACACTGTTTTGGTTTAGTCAGCTAAGGGATACTTGGGTGCACTTTGAGGCTTATGGTGAAAACGGAAATATCTTCAGATAGAAACTGGAGAGAAGATTTCCAAGGAGCTTCTCTGTGACGTGTGCATTCCACTCACAGAGTTATGCTTTTCTTCTCAGAGGATTGGGGAATAGCTTTTGGAGAAAGAGCTACCAGGCGACATTCGGGAATACGTGGATGGCTATGGTGAAAAGAAAATATCCTCAGACAAAACTGGAAGGAAGCTTTCTGTAAAACTGCTTTGTGATAGATATGTTTATTCATCTCACATAG
>NW_016859744.1:0-1874 GCF_001698545.2 Rhinopithecus bieti | reverse complement strand
TTGTCTTGGTGATTACATTCAGCTCCTTATTACTTATGCAGATTTCTGAAGCTGGCTTGAATTTCTCCCCAGAATGGGTTTTCCTTTTCTTTTTTTTTTTTTTTTTTTTTTTGAGACGGAGTCTTGCTCTGTCACCCAGGCTGGAGTGCGGTGGCCGGATCTCAGCTCACTGCAAGCTCCGCCTCCCGGGTTCACGCCATTCTCCTGCCTCAGCCTCCTGAGTAGCTGGGACTACAGGCGCCCGCCACCTCGCCCGGCTAGTTTTTTGTATTTTAGTAGAGACGGGGTTTCACCGTGTTAGCCAGGATGGTCTCGATCTCCTGACCTCGTGATCTGCCCGTCTTGGCCTCCCAAAGTGCTGGGATTACAGGCTTCAGCCACCGCGCCCAGCCGGGTTTTCCTTTTCTATTGCTTCATTGGGCTGCAAAATTTCCAAACTATTGTGCTCTGCTTCCTCTTGAACGCTTTGTCACTTAGAAATTTCTTTCACCAAATACCCTAAATCATCTCCCTCAAGTTCAAAGTTCCACAGATCTCTAAGGCAGGAGCAAAATGCCACCAGTGTCTTTGCAAAAGCATAGCAAGAGTAACCTTTACTCCAGTTCCCAGCAAGTTCTTCATCTCCATCTGAGAACACCTCAGCCTGGACTTCATTTTCCACGTCACTGTCAGCATTTTAGCCAAAGGCATTCAGCAAGTATCTAGGAAGTTCCAAACTTTCCATCTTCCTATCTTCTTCTAAGCCCTCTGAACTGTTCCAACCTCTGTCTGCTCCAGAGTTCCAAATTCACTTCCACATTTTCAGGTATCTTTATAGCAGCACCTCACTCTCTGCAGTACTGTTCTCATATATTAGTCCATTCTCTCTCTTTTTTTTTTTTTTTTTTTTTTTTTTGAGATGGAGTCTCGCTCTGTCGCCCAGGCTGGAGTGCAGTGGCCGGATCTCAGCTCACTGCAAGCTCTGCCTCCCGGGTTCATGCCATTCTCCTGCCTCAGCCTCCGGAGTAGCTGGGACTACAGGCGCCCGCCACCTCGCCTGGCTAGTTTTTTGTATTTTAGTAGAGACGGGGTTTCACCGTGTTAGCCCGGATGGTCTTGATCTCCTGACCTCGTGATCCGCCCGTCTCGGCCTCCCAAAGTGCTGGGATTACAGGCTTGAGCCACCACGCCGGCCCTATATTAGTCCATTCTCATGCGGCTATGAAGAAATACCCAAGACTGGATAATTTACAAAGAAAAGAGGTTTAATTGACTCACAGATCTGCATGGCTGTGGAGGCCTCAGGAAACTTACAATCATGGCAGAAGGCATCTCTTCACAGGGTGTCAGGAGAGAGAATGAATGCAAGCAGGGGAAATGCCAGACACTTTTAAAAGCATCAGATCTTGTGAGACTCACTCACTGCCATGAGAACAGCATAGGAGAGACACCCCCATGATTCAATTACCTCCCACCAGGTCCCTCCCATGAAACTCGGGGTTAATGGGGATTACAATTGTGGGTAACACAAGTGATCAGAGTGTCACAAAGACTAACACAATGTACTAGGAGAGACTTTCTTCTAAGACTGTGTAGATGCTTAGAATAAATAAATATCATGAAGTAGCACATAATTCTTTTTTTTTTTTTTTTTTTTTTTTGAGATGGAGTTTTGCTCTTGTTGCCTAGGCTGGAGTGCAATGGTGCGATCTCGGCTCACCGCAACGTCCGCCTCCCAGGTTCAAGCAATTCTCTTGCCTCAGCCTTCTGAATAGCTGGGATTACAGGCATGTGCCACCACGCCCAGCAAATTTTGTATTTTTAGTAGAGATATGTTGGTCTCCATGTTGGTCAGGCTGGTCTCGAACTCCCAACCTCAGGTCATCTGCCCGCCT
>NW_016859743.1:0-1020 GCF_001698545.2 Rhinopithecus bieti | reverse complement strand
TAATAAAATTCATATTTTAATCTCTGGATTTAAAGAACAAACTGTAAAATAATTATATGCATTAAATGAGTCCTTATTTATGAAGCAATAAACACAAAGAAACTTTTTTTGCATTTGCTTTGGAAAATGTGTTGAAGTAATTAAAACTAGACAATTAAGTATGTTGAATACCTATGAAGGACCTTTGTGTCTAATGTCACATAACCAATTTTATTTCTACATAACTGGATGCATTTTACATTGCATGATTGCATATTTTCATAGATTAGATCTACCAGAGTCCAGATTATTCATTCGTAGAAGAAATAAAAGTGCCGAAAAGGGAAAATTATTGACGTTTATTAAAAGTTGGTCTAATACGTTGAAAAGAGTAGTTCTGCAATATATTTTTAGCTTTTCATTTTCTTTTGCATTTGTCAGAGAGAAAATTCGATGCTTATAGGATTTCCTTTAAGCAAAGAAGAAAAATTACTTTATGTTGATACCCTTTCTGAAATACATAATTTATATTTTAAGACAGTACTTAAAATAGTGTCAAAGCATACTTCAGAAAGAGAAAAAAAAATCAAGCATAAAGAAAGGCATCACATAATGGTAAATGAATAATCTAAGAAGATATAACCATCCTGAAGTTATATGCATAAGAAAGTATAGAGTCCAAATAGTTGTAGAAAAACTGATAGAACTGAAAAAGAGACAACTGTATTATTAAAGGACTTTAACAGCTCTTTCATTAATTAATAAACCATTCAGATAGAAAATCAGTAAAGATATGGTTGACCTGAACACACTACGAATCAAGGTGGCAGAACTGATACTTATAGAATATGATTTTTGACACCAGCAAATTATGCAATCCACTCATGCTAACATAGATCAGTCGCCAATATAAACAGTATTAGGCTTATTAAGTACACTTTAAGAAATTTAAAGAATAAAATCATTTTATCAGAAAACAATTTAATTAAACTAAAGTTCAATAATATAAACATAGAAGAAAAATTCTTCAAAATATTTAGA
>NW_016859742.1:0-1347 GCF_001698545.2 Rhinopithecus bieti | reverse complement strand
TGGGCAAACTGGAGACATGGAAAGCTGGTGATACAATTTCAGTCCGAGTCCGAAAGTCTGAGAATCAGGGGAGCTGATGGTACTGACTCTAGCTCAAGAGCAGAAAACCTGTGTCGAAGCTCACCCAGGCAGGCAGGTAGCAAAAGGAGTAAATTCCGACTTTTTGCTCTACTCAAGTCCTCAATAGTTTGAATGATGCTCACCTACATTGGGTAGGACAATCTGATTTACTGAGTACATTGATTTGAATGTAGATCTCATCTGAAAATGTCCTCATAGACACACCCAGAAATAATGCTTAATGTAGGCACCCCATGGGGCAGTCAAATGGGCACATAAAACAACATTACAAAATACAATTGATATGCTAAGAGAGGAGAAAAAACCGGAATCACATAAAATGCTCAATTAAAAGCAGAGAAGGCAGAAAAATAGAAGACAAAAAAAAAGTGACAAAGAATAAGAAAGGGCAACAAAAATACTAACAGATACGGTTGATATTAATTCAATTATATTAATAATCAGTTTAAAAGTCAATCATCTAAATACACAAATTAAAAAATGATGACTCTCTTATACAAAAAATATACTTGCACATTCATGTTTATAGTAGCACAATTCGCAATTGCAAAAATGTGGAACCAACCAAAATGCCCATCAATCAACAAGTGGATAAAGAAACTGTGGTATGTGTATATGCATATACATACACACACACACACACAGGAATTTATACATATATATGAGCTTATATATATATGTGTGTGTGTGTGTATGTGTATATATATGATGGAATACTACTCAGTCCTAAAAAGGAATGAATTAATGGCATTCCCAACAACCTGGATGAGATTAGAGACTATTATTCCAAGTGAAATAACTTAGGAATAGAAAACCAAACATCATATGTTCTCAGTCACAAGTGGGAGCTAAGCTATGAGGATGAAAAGGTGGAAGAATGACACAATGGACTTTGAGGACTCAGGGGCAAATTGTGGGAAGGGGGTGAGGGATAAAAGACTACAAATTGGGTGCAGTGTGTACTTCTCGGGTGATGGATGCACAAAAATCTCACAAATCACCACTAAAGAACATACTCATGTAACCAAACACCACCTGTTCCCCAATAACCTATAGAAAAAAAAAAAAAGGTGACTATCTGAGTGGATATGAAAACAAGATCCAACTATATGTTGTGTATAAGAAACCCCAGTTAGAGATAAAGAGTCAGATAAAAAATAAAGGAATAGAGAAAGATAAACCATGTTAACACAATCAAAAGAGAGCTAGAGTATATATAAATATGTATGTATTTATATATGTTTTATACCTAGTATATATATTTGT
>NW_016859741.1:0-1192 GCF_001698545.2 Rhinopithecus bieti | reverse complement strand
ACTGAAAATATGCAAATCTTATGACCCTATGATGCTATGATCAGTAATTTCATTTAAATTTGTGTGTATGTGCCACATTTTCTTTATTCATTCATATGTTGATGAACGCTTAGGTTGCTTCCAAACAGGGTGACTGTAGTCAATAATAACCGTACATTTTAAAATAACGTAAAGAGTGTAACTGGATGGTTGCAACTCAATGGATAAATGCTTGAGGGGATGGAGACTCTGTTCTTCATGATGTGCTTATTTCACATTGCATGCCTGCATCAAAACATCTCATATACCACATAAATATATACACCACGTACCTACAAAAATTAAAAGTAAAAAAAAAAAAAAAAAATGATCTCTCCTAAAAAAAGTTCACACATGTACCAAGAGCTATCATTGCAATATTGTTTGTAAAAGAAAGGCAATATAGCACAGTGACTAAGCCCACAGAAACTCTGGAAGAAGTCAGCTGAGATCTGATTCTCAAATCTACCCCTTTCTAGTTTGGTAACCCTGTGCAAGTAATTTTAAACAGATAGTTCCTTATAATAAAATGGAAATAGTAACAGTATCTACCTCATGGTATTGTTGGGATTAAATAAATTAATATAGGTAATGCGTGAAGAACAATATCTGCCAATAAGTGCCAAATAAATGTGGCTAGTGTTGTAATACAGAAATATTTGACAAAATGAAACCCAGAAACAAATATAAGCATGTACGGAAATTTATATGACAGTTCAGTGGCAATCAGCTTATCTGTTTATTGAATGGTATAATATAATTTGCTATCCATTCAGAAGAAAGCAAAGTTCCAACTGCTATTTCACACAATTTACTAATATATATTTTAAATGTATTAAATATTTAAATATAACTGAAACTATTACAATATATTACAAGGAAATTAAGAAGAGTATCTGTGCTAACTTGTCTGGCATTCTTTTTTCATACAGCTTCATCCATTTACCAACGTGACCTGTTTTGGCTCTAATGCAGCTTACTGTTTAAATCTAAATCATAAAGCTTTTGGTACATTAGAAAGATGTGTGTGTGTGTGTGTGTGTGTGTGTGTGTGTGTGTATACATATAAAACAAATTTTCCACCTTATATATTTCTAATCTTTTTTGCCATATATTTCATGTGATTTTTAAATCGTAAAATGTAAAATTTTTCTTTTCTCAGAAAGGTCATTTT
>NW_016859740.1:0-1276 GCF_001698545.2 Rhinopithecus bieti | reverse complement strand
TTTGTCACCATATTCTTTAATGTGATGCAAAATATCCCTTCTCAGACTACCCAAAACAGTGCTACCAAACTGATGTAAGAAAAGAGTCGTGTGACACCATGAGATGAATTAACACATCATAAAGCAGTTTCTCAGAAAGCTTCCTTCTCGTTTTTATCTGAGCATATTTCCTCTGTTATCATGGGCTTCAAAGCTATCCCAAATATCCCTTCTCAGATTCCCCAAAAGCTGTTCTAAAAAACTGATCCATTAAAAGAATCATTTAACTCTGTGAGATGAATTCAAAGATCACAAAGAAGTTTATTGGAAAGCTGCTTTTTAGTTTCAACTGACGATATTTCCTTTGTCACCATAAGCTTAAAAGTGCTCCAAAATACAACATTGCAGATTCCACGAAAACAATGTCAGCGAACTACTCAATGAAAAGAAAAGTGTAAAGCAGTGAGAAGAATTCACACATCACAAAGCAGTTTCTGAGAAAGCTTATTTATAATTTTATGTGAGGATATTTCCTTTTCACTATATACCTAGTTATGCTCCCTAATATCTCTTTGCAGATTCCTTGAAAACAGTGTTAGCAAACTGATCACTGAGAAGAAGAGTGTAACACGGTGATGAATTGACACATCACAAAGCAGTTTCTCAGAAAGTTTCTTTCCAGTTTGTATCTGTGGATATTTAGTTTTTCAAAAGAGGCCTCAATTTGCTCCACAATATCCCTTTGCAGATTCCATGAAAACAGTGTTAGCAAACTGCTCCATGAAAATAAAACTGTAACACTTTGAGATGAATACCCACACCACAGAGAACTTTCTCATTCCAGTTTTTATCTGAGGGTATTTCCTTTCTCAAGATAGGCTTCAATGAGTTCTGAAATATCCCCTCTCAGATTACCCAAAAACAGTGCTACCAAACTGCTAAATGAAAAGCATCTTGTGGCAGAGCAAGATGGCTGAATAGGAACAGCTCCAGTCTCCAACTCCCAGCTCGAGCGACACAGAAGACCGGTGATTTCTGCATTTTCAACTGAGGTACTGGGGTCATCTCACTAGGGAGTGCCAGAAAATCGGTGCTGGTAAGCAGCTGCAGCCCGACCAGTGAGAGCTGAAGCAGGGCGAGGCATCACCTCACCTGGGAAGTGCAGGGTGGAAGGGAATCCCTTTTCCTAGCCAAGGGAACTGAGACACACAACACCTGGAAAAATCGGGTAACTTAAGCCCCAATACTGCGCTTTAAGCAAATGGGCACACCAGGAAATTATACCCACACCTGGCCG
>NW_016859739.1:0-1510 GCF_001698545.2 Rhinopithecus bieti | reverse complement strand
TATCACTTTGCAGATTTCAAAAACACAGTGGTCGCAAACTCCTTCATGAAGAGAAAGGTGTAATTCTGTGAGGTGAATTCACACATCACAAAGAGGTTTCTCAGAAAGCTTCTTTCTCATTTTTATTTCAGGATATTTTCTTTGTCAGCATAGGCTTCAATGCAATAAAAAAAATACCCTTCTCAGATTCCCCAAAAACAGTGGTACCAGATTGCTGCATGAAAAGAATGTGTAACTCTGCGAGAAGAATTCACACATCATAGAACATTTTCTCAGAAACCTTCTCCCTAGTTTTCATCTGAGGATATTTCCTTTTTCATCATAAGCCTCAGTGCACTCCCAAATATCACTTTGCAGACAACGGGAGCACAGTGTTAGCAAACTCCTTCCTGGAAACAAAGGTGTAATTCTGTAAGGTGAATTCACACATCACAGTGAAGTTTTTCAGAAGGCTTCTTTCTCGTTTTTATTTGAGGATATTACCTATGTCCACGTAGGCTCCATTGTGATAAAAAATATCTTTTGTGAGATTCCCCAAAACCACTGGTAGCAGACTGCCCCATGAATACAAAGTTTAACAATGTGAAATGAATTCACACATCAGAAATCAGTTTCTCAGGAAGCTTCTTTCTGGTTTTATCTGAGGATATTTCCTTTTCACACTATGCCTCAATGCACTCCAAAATATCACTTTGCAAATTCCAGGAAATACTGTTAGGAAAGTGTTTCATGTAGAACAATGTGTATCTCTTCGAGATGAAATCACTCATCACAAAGAAGTTTCTCATAAACCTTCTTTCTCATTTTTATTTGAGGATATTCCTTTGTCCCTGTAGCCTTCAATGCGATAGAAAACATCAATTCTCACACTCCCCGAAAATAGTGGTAACAGTGTGCTCCTTGAAAGGAAAGTGTAACTCTGTGAGAAGAATTAACACATCAGAGAACAGTTTCTCAGAAACCTTCTTTGTAGTCTTCATCTGAGGATATATGCTTTTTCACAGTATGCCTTAGTGCACTGCCAAATATCACTTTGCAGATTACAGGAACACAGTGTTAGCAAACTCCTTCATGAAGAGAAAGCTGTATTTCTGTGAGGTGAATTCACACATCACTAACAAGTTTCCCAGAAAGCTTCTTTCTCGTTTTTATTTGCGGATATTTCCTTTGTCCCGTAGATTTCAATGCGAACCAAAATATCTTTTCTCAAATCCCCCAGAAACACTGGTAACAGACTAATTCAGAAATGAAAGTGTAACTCTGCGAGATGAATTCACACATCAGAAATCAATTTCTTTGAAAGCTTCTTTCTGGTTTTCATCAGAGGATATTTCCTTTTTCACCTTATGCCTCAATGAGCTCCCAAATATCCCTTTGCAGATTCCACGAAAGCAGTGATAGCATACTGTTTGATGAAGAGAAATGTGTATCTCATTGATATGAATTCACACATCACACAGAAGTTTCTCAGAAAGCATCTTTCTGTCTTTCATTTGAGGATAATTCCTTT
>NW_016859738.1:0-254 GCF_001698545.2 Rhinopithecus bieti | reverse complement strand
TGACCGAAAATATTCTTTCTCAGGTTCCTCATAAACACTGCTACCAAACTGATACATGAAATCAATCGTGTAACCCTGTGACATGAATTGGAACATCACAAAGCAGTTTCTCTGAATGTTTCTCTGTAGTTTTTATATGAAGATATTTCCTTTGTCACCATAAGCTTCAATGCACTCCAAAATATCCCATTGCAGATTACTAGAAAACAGGGTTAGCATACTGCTTAATGAAAAGAACAGTGTAACTCTGTGAA
>NW_016859737.1:0-252 GCF_001698545.2 Rhinopithecus bieti | reverse complement strand
GAAACTGCTCCATGAAAAGAATGGTGTAACTCTGTGAGATGAATTCACACATCACAAAGCTTTTCTCAGAAAGTTTCTTTCTGGTTTTATCTGAGGATATTTCCTTTTTCACAACATTCCTCAATGTGCTCCAGAATATCCCATTGCAGATTCCACGAAAAAAGTGTTAGCAAAGTGCTCAATAAAAGGAAAAGTGTAACTACATGAGATGAATTCACACCTCACAAAACAGTTTCTCAGAAAGTTTCTTTG
>NW_016859736.1:0-1502 GCF_001698545.2 Rhinopithecus bieti | reverse complement strand
TACAAATTTCATCTTTTGACTTTATCTTTTTCTTTCTTTCTTTCTTTTTTTGTTTGAGATGGAATCTTACTCTGTCGCCCAGGCTGGAGTCCAGTGGCGTGATCTCAGCTCACTGCAGCCTCTGCCTTCTGGGTTCAAGTGATTCTGCTGCCTCAGCTTCCCGAGTAGCTGGGGTTACAGGCGCCCGCCACCACACCCAGCTAATTTTTGTATTTTTAGTAGAGACAGAGTTTCACCAGGTTGGCCAGTCTGGTCTCGAACTCCTGACCTCAGGTGATCTACCCGCCTCGGCCTCCCAAAGTGCTGGGATTACAGGCGTGAGCCACCGCGCCCAGCTAGACTTTGTCTAAAATAGCTATAGTTAAGATATTTTTAGTTAAGGTGTTTCGTTTTGTTTTGGAGACGGAGTTACGCTCTTGTCACTCAGGCTGGAGTGCAATGGCTTGATCTTGGCTCATCGTAACCACCTCCCCACCTCCGAGGTTCAAGTGATTCTCCTGCCTCAGCCTCCCAAGTAGCTGGGATTACAGACGCGTGCCACAATGCCAGGCTATTTTTTGTATTTTTAATAGAGACAGGGTTTCGCCATGTTGGCCAGGCTGATCTTGAACTCCTGACCTCCAGTGATCTGCCCACCTTGGCCTCCCAAAGTGCTGGGATTACAGGCCACCACGCCCAGCCTAGTTAAGGATATTTTAAAAATGTACCATCTAATCTATGTTTTACTACATATGCTCACAAAATCATAGGAATTGACTTTTTATTTTAAAAAATTATTATTTTTTAGAGACAGGATCTCTGGAATGCAGTGGCACAATAGCTTACTGCAGCCTTGACCTCCTGGACTCAAGTGATTTTCCTGCCTCGGCCTCCCAAGTCGCTCAGAGGCCTGTGCTGCTATGCCTGCCTAGTACTGTTTTTAACTTTTTTAGAGAGAGGGTCTCGCTATGTTGCCCAGGCCGGTTTTGAACTCCTGGCCTGAAGCAGTCTTCCTGCCTCAGCCTCTCAAGTTGTTGAGGTTATAGAGGAGAGCTACCCACACTCCTGGTAGAATCGAATTTTGAAGAGTTTGTATATATAATGTGTATGCATATATGCTTGTGTGTGTGTGTTTCAAGCTCTTCCCTCAGAATTTGAGGCTGTGCCTGTTCTGAGTAACTGACTCTGAGGGAAGGGTACCCAAGCTCCGGGGTGCAGGTGGCCTTTACACTTGCAGCCTCCATCAACTTGAAGACCCTTTGAATCACCCTGAGCCACATGCTGGGCTCCTGCTGTGGCTCTCAAGACCAGCAAGAGGCCCTGAGTGGCTAGAGCCTGAGGCCAGTGGCCTGGGGTGCTCACAGCAGGCATGTGGCTGTCCACAGTTTTGGTTCTTTACAATTGTGGACCACCCCCTTCACTGTTGATGGTAATTTTAGATTTTTTTTTTTTTTTTTTTTTTTTTTTGAGAGGGAATCGCCCAGGCTAGAGTGCAGTGGCCAGATCTCGGCTCACTGCAAGCT
>NW_016859734.1:0-1046 GCF_001698545.2 Rhinopithecus bieti | reverse complement strand
GAAGGAAAGAATACGTTCCCTGTGCCTCGTCCTCTCCTTGACCAGCAGCGCATATTCACTTCTAGACCCGAAAGGAAGGTTCCAGAAGAGGCTGGCATAATCTTACTGATCATCAGTTGAGCAGGTCCAGTGGCTCTGGCTGCGTTTTCCTGAGGACCGGGGGATATTTCCCAGGGAGGTTGCAAAGGGCTTCCAGGTGTGGGATAGATGGATGCAGTTCTTTATAGAACTGTCAAGGGCTTTCTCTGGAAAGGTGCAGAGCTGAGGCAGCTGGTGCACTGTGTTGGTCGTGTTCACTGAGGCCCCTACTCACAGGGCTGAAGACCAGACATAGGCCTGTGTTCAGTAACTGGGAGCTGCTGAAGCCAGCTCTGACTCATCGTTAGGACGAATATCAGCTACTGACCATAAATATCCAGGTGACACGGGTGCGTGGAACTGCACATGTGAAGTAAAAATTGAGAGAGAGAGAAAGATGCAGAACAGTAAGTGACATGGATTACAGTGATGAATCTTTTTGAAGCTTCCATTCCAGTTTCACCTCCTCCAGGAAGTCCTTCCTGGCTCCTGAGCCTGGATGAGGTACCTCCCCTGGTACCCTGAGTGTCTCCCCCATCACCCAGATCACATCATTCTACAGTCTTCTGTTAAGTCGGTCTCTTTTAGCACTGACTGAATTGAAGGGGAAGCAGTTTCTCAAGTAATCTTGTATCCCCTGGATCTGGGATGGACTGGGTGCTCAGTTGATGTTTACCAATCTGAGTCACATGAGGACCAGAAGAGAATTTAAGGGAATTGACAAGAATTTACAAATTTATTCCACTAGATGTGTTGAAGTCCTGCTTGTCTTTTTTTTTTTTTTTTTTTTTTTTTTTTTTTTTTTTTTTTTTTTTTGAGACAGAGTCTCACTCTGTCACCCAGGCTGGAGTGCAATGGCATGGTCTCAGCTCACTGCAACCTCTGCCTCCTGGGTTCAAGTGGTTCTCCCACCTCAGCCTCCCAAGTGTCTGGAACTACAGGCGTGCGCCACCACACCCAGCTAATTT
>NW_016859733.1:0-1075 GCF_001698545.2 Rhinopithecus bieti | reverse complement strand
AATCCATTCAGCCACTCTATGTCTTTTCATTGGAGAGTTTAGTCCATTTGCATTCAATGTTGTTATTGATAGTTAGGGACCTACTGCTGCCATTTTATTATTTGTTTTCTGTTGACTGACGGTCTTCTCTTTCTTTTTCCCTTCCTTCCTGTCTTCCTTTTAGTGAAGATGATTTGCTCTTGCAGTACACTTCAATTTCTTGCTTTTTATGTTTTGTGTATCCGTTGTATGTTTTTTGATTTGAGGTTACCATGAGGCTTGCAAATATTATAACTATGTTAAACTGATGACAACACTGATTTCATAAACATGCAAAAATAATATTAAAACTCTATAACTTTGTCCCCTTGCCTTTTAACTTTTTGTTTTTTCTCTTTATGTCTTATTGTACTGTCTATGTCTTGAAAAGTTGTAGTTATGATTTACTGGTTCACTGTTTATTCTCCTTAAGTCAAGAGAAGTTTATACACTGTGATAACAATGTGATACTATTCTGTTTTTCTCTGTGCTTACTATTACCAGTGAGTTTTCTACCTTTAAATGATTTCTTATTGTTTATTAACATCCTTTTCTTTCAGAATGAAGAAATCCCTTTAGCATTTTCTGTAGGACAAATCCGGTGTTGACGAAATCCCTCAGCTTTTGTTTGTCAATGGAGATCTCTATTTCTCCTTCATGCTTAAAGGATTTTTTTGACAGATATACTATTCGAGAGTAAAAGTTGTTTTCCTTCAGCACTTCAAATATGTCATGCCACTCTCTCCTGGCCTGTAAGGTTTCTACTGTAAAGTCTGCTGCTGGATGTGTTAGAGCTTCATTTTATGTTGTTTCTTTTTTTTTCCTTGCTGCTTTTAGGATCTTTACTATATCCTTGACCTTTCAGAGTCTGATTATTAAATGCCTTGAGGTAGTCTTCGGATTAAATCTGCTTGGTGTTCTACGAACTTCTTGTCCTTGGATATTGATATCTTTCTCTATGACTGGGAAGTTCTCTGTTATTATCCCTTTAAATAAACTTTTTTTTAAATTTATTTTATTATACTTTAAGTTCTAGGGTACATGTGCATAACGTGCA
>NW_016859732.1:0-2037 GCF_001698545.2 Rhinopithecus bieti | reverse complement strand
TGCCCAGCGTGCCTGGCCTCTTCACGACTCAATGCTGTGTTTTGCTTACTGGATTCCTGAAGAGGGGTTGGGGGACTCCCTCAGTTGCCCACCCTGGGAAGTGCCTAAACTTCTTTTTTTTTTTTTGAGTAAAAGAACCGCCTGACCTCAAAGGTTGAAGAAACACCCAGGGTCCTCTATTATGGCCAGGTACCCCATCCCTCTGCAGAGGATGGGAAGGGTCCCTGGGCTGGAGTC
Source organism: Rhinopithecus bieti (assembly GCF_001698545.2). Classification (NCBI taxonomy): domain Eukaryota; kingdom Metazoa; phylum Chordata; class Mammalia; order Primates; family Cercopithecidae; genus Rhinopithecus; species Rhinopithecus bieti. Next base: position 1,800 of record NW_016859732.1, on the reverse strand, counting down.
ATGGGGGCTCGGGGCTCCTTTAGATTGTGCCTCCAGGGGCAACATTGGCCGCTCCAGGCTGCCCAGGGGCTCCAGAGGGCTGCATGGTCACCTTGCCCCAGCTGGAGTGCACCCCACTGGAGCCCACGTGGACTTGGAGGCTAGAAGGATGGTCCCCTGTAATATTCAGAGAAAGGCCACTTGAATGGGGGCATTTCTTTTCGTTTTGTTCTGCTTTGTGTTGTCCCCAATTTGGAAACAGTGAGGGTGGGGTGAGGACTTTTACAGAATATTCCCAGGTGTGTATCCGAGAGGTAGAGAGAGGGACTTGGCCCGCAGCTCCAGCCTTGTACTAAGCACTTGTGCCCACCCCCGAGGAGCGGGAAGCCAGCACTGGCACTTTGGCCAGGGCCGCGTGGAAGGTGGCAGCAGGCACCGGCCCTGGCAGCTTCCAGGCCTGAATGGCCACCGCCAGGGTCTGAGGGGGAGCCCGCCAGGCCACGGCTGCGCACTGAGCCACAGCCCCGGGGACCGCCTCCCGGGGCCCCTTTAGGCACTGAGGCACCCAGACTGGTTCTCCCCCAGAGACTCGGGAGGTGGGGAAGAGGGGACTGTTTTGGGGGAGGTGGCTCTTTCACCTGCTGTTGACTGAACACTGCAGCACTCTGTGGGTCTGGGCTTCGCACAGCTGTCCCCAGGATGGATCGCCCGTGCTGCCCTCGCCCACTGCAATTCTGGGACCCTGGACGGCTGCTTCTGGCCTTGACAGATTATAAAAGAAACAGCCCCAGTCGGGCGCGGTGGCTCAAGCCTGTAATCCTAGCACTTTGGGAGGCCGAGGCACGAGGTCAGGAGATCGAGACCATCCTGGCTAACACGGTGAAACCCCGTCTCTACTAAAAAATACAAAAAACTAGCCGGGCGAGGTGGCAGGTGCCTGTAGTCCCAGCTGCTCGGGAGGCTGAGGCAGGAGAATGGCGTAAACCCGGGAGGCGGAGTTTGCAGTGAGCCAAGATGGCACAACTGCACTCCAGCCTGGGCGACAGAGCAGACTCCCATCTCAAAAAAAAAAAAAAAAAAAAAAAAAAAAAAAAAAAAAAAAACAGTCCCCAAATAAGACCACCCCGACCAGGAGTTCCCACCTGCCACTGTCAGGCCTGCCGCGGTCTCCTTCTGCGCAGGGCTGTCTGCTGGCTTCTGGCGGGAGAAGAGGGGGAGCCCCGTGGAGGGGGCAGGCACACTTCTGGTGATCAGTCTCACTGGGAAACCAGGCAGCGCCCCCCCTCCCCTCGCCACTTTTCCGCTTTTGTCTCTCCCAGAAGCGTCCTTTTTTTGTGCCAAGTGTCTACTTAAGAGGGTTGGCGCCAGAAGCCCCCATGGTGAGTGCTGGGGCCCGGCCGTGCCCTGGAGGAGCAGATGGTGCCACCCCTGGCGGGGCCAGTGTATCCACTGCCAGTAGCGGACCCCTCTAGGGGGCCTGGACTTGTGGCATCTCTGAGGGCCCAGATCGCACAAGAGGACCTGGACCTGGAACGAGGGTGGAATCATCCAGCATGCAGGCTGGGGTGCTAAGTATTAGCCCTTCCAGGGGAGGGGGCTGTGCCAAGTATCCCAGAGCCAGGTTGAGGCCACCAAACTGTCTTGGCCTGGGTCCTCTGGGTCTGAGTGCCTGATTCCTTGACCCCTCAAAAAAGCAGAGGTGGGTGTTACAGGCCTGGGGTAGGGGTGCCTGCCCCAGTAGAGTCCCAGGCAGTGGTTCTCGCGCCAGTGACACCCTCAGGTCGGGGAAGGCAGCCACTCCCACCCTTGTCATGTGTGGGG
>NW_016859731.1:0-658 GCF_001698545.2 Rhinopithecus bieti | reverse complement strand
GTGGATATTTGGGAGTGCATTGAGGTGTATACTGAAAAGGAAATATCTTCGTAGAAAACTAGAAATAAGCTTACTGAGAATTAGCTTTGTGATGTTTGAATTCAATGCACAGAGTTTGACTATTGTTTTCATGGAGTAGTTAGCTAACACTGCTTTCTTGGAATCTACAATGGCATATTTCAGAGCGCAGTGAAGCTTAGTGTGAAAAAGGAAATATCCTCAGGCAAAAGCTAGAAAGAAACTTTCAGAGAAGCTGCTTGTGATATGTGAATTCATGTCAGAGAATTACACGGTTTTTTTCATTGAGCAGTTTGCTAACACTGTTTTCTTAGAATTTGCAATGGAATATTTCAGAGCGCATTGAAGCTTATGGTGACAAAGGAAATATACTCATATAAAAACTAGAAAGAATCTTTCAAAGAAATCACTTTGGGATGTGTTAATTCATCTGACAAAGGTACACGATTCTTTTCATGGATCAGTATTGTAGCAGTGTTATTGGGGAATCTAAGAAGAGATATTTTGGATCACATTGAAGCCTATGGTGACTAAGGACATATCCTCAGATAAAAACTAGAAAGAGTCTATATGAGAAAGTTCTTTGTGATGTGTGAATTCATTTCACAGAGTTACACTTTTCTTATCATGGGGGAGTTTG
>NW_016859730.1:0-1501 GCF_001698545.2 Rhinopithecus bieti | reverse complement strand
ATCACAAAGATCAGAACAGAAATAAAATAATAGACTAGAAGAAACAATAGAAACAATCAATTAAACTGTTTATTTTTTGAAAAGATAAACACAGTTGACAGACTCTTATACTAACTAATAACAACAAATATTCAAACAAATAAAATTAGAAATAAAAGAATAGACATTACAACCAATACCACAGAAATATGAACTGTGAATTATAGAAGAGTAAAATAAACAGCTGTCTACTGACAAATTGGATTACAGAGATAAAATGTGAAAATTCCTAGAAATATACAACAAACAAATATTGACTCACAGAGAAATAGAAAATCTGAACAGGCCAATAAAAAGTAATACATTAAATCGGTAACAAAATGTCTTCCAGCAAAGGGAAAAGAAAACATAAACCTATTGGCTTCACAGTTACATTTTACCAAACATTTTAAAAGTAACACTGATCTTCCCCAATATTTTCCTAAAAAATGAAGAGAAAAAATACTTTTATATTTCTTTTTCCTGGCTAGAATTACCTTCACATTTAAGCCATATAAAGATATCACAAGTAAAGATTACAGGACAGTATCTCTCATGAGCATCTGTATTAGTAACCATTCTCCAGAGAACAGAACAGGATATATGTGTATATTCAAGGGAGTTTATTAAGTAGAATTAACTGACACGATTACAAGGTGAAGTCTGACGATAGGCCATCTGCAAGTTGAGGAGCAAGGAAGACAATAGTGGCTCAGTCCAAGCCCCAAAGCCTAAAAAGTAGGGAAGCCAACAGTGCAGCCCTCAGTATGTGGCTTAATGCCCAAGAGCCACTGGCAAACCAATGGTGGAAGTCCAAGAGTTAAAAGGCCAAAGAACCTGGAATCTGATGTTCAAGGGCAGGAAGCATCCAGCAGGAGAAAGATGAAAACCAGAAGACTCAGCAAGACAGCTTATTTCAGCTTCTTCCACCTGCCTTTTCTAGCCTTGCTGGCAGCTGAGTGGATGGTGCCCACCCACACTGAGGGTGGATCTTCCTCTTCCAGTCCATTGACTCAAATGTTAATCTCCTCTGACAACACCTCACACACACACTCAGAAACAATACTTTGCATCCTTCAATTCAATCAAGTTGACATCTAATATTATACATTTCAACATAAATGCAGATAGCCTCAACAAATTATTAGCAAACCTAATTCAGCAGCACATTAAAATAATCATACGCCATGATCAAGTGAAATTTATCCCTGGGGTGCAAGGATGGCTCAAGAAGCATATGGAAATCAATACACGTGATACATTATACTAACAGAATGAAGTCTAATAATTATATCATCTCAATACATGCTGAAAAAGCATTTGACAGAGCACAACATTCTTTTATGATAAAAACTCTCAACAAGTTAGGTGTAAAAGTAAATTACATCAAAACAATGAAAGCCGTATATTACAAGTCCACAGCTAACATCATACGATTTTTCTCTAGGATCCAGATGAAGAAAAGAATACCCACGTTCAACAC
>NW_016859728.1:0-1278 GCF_001698545.2 Rhinopithecus bieti | reverse complement strand
GAAGACAAGATTAGAGAAAAAAGAACAAAAGATATGAACAAAGCCTCCAAGAAATATGGGACTATGTGAAAAGACCAAATCTACGTTTCATTCGGGTACCTGAAAGTGATGGGGAGAATGAATCAAGTTGGAAAACACTTCAAGATATTACCAAGGAGAGCTTCCCCAACCTAGCAAGACAGGTCAACATTCAAATCCAGGAAATACACAGAACACCACAAAGATACTCCTCGAGAAGAGCATCCCCAAGACACATCAACGTCGATTCACCAAGGTTGAAACGAAGAAAAAAAAAAATGTTAAGGACAGCCAGAGAGAAACGGCAGGTTACCCACAAAGGGGAGACCATCAGACTAACAGCAGATCTCTTGGCAGAAACCCTACAAGCCAGAAGAGGGTGGGGGCCAATATTCAACATTCTTAAAGAAAAGAATTTTCAACTCAGAATTTTATTATCCAGCCAAAATAAGCTTCATAAGCGAAGGAGAAATAAAATCCTTTACAGACAAGTAAATGCTGAGAGATTTTGTCACCACCAGGCTTGCATTACAAGAGTCCCTGAAGGAAGCACTAAGCATGGAAAGCAACAACTGTTATCAGCCACTGCAAAAATATAACAAATTGTAAAGACCATCAATACTATGAAGAAACTACATCAACTAACGGGCAAAATAACCAGCTACCATCAGAAAGACAGGATCAAATTCACACATAACAATAGTAACCTTAATTGTAAACGGGCTAAATGCCCCAATTAAAAGACACAGAATGGCAGACTGGATAAAGAGTCAATACCCATCACTGTGCTGTATTCAGGAGAAGCATTTCAAGTGCAAAGACACGTAGAGGCTCAAAATAAAGAAATGGAGGCATATTTACCAAGCAAAAAAAGCAGGGATTGCAATCCTAGTCTCTGATAAAACAGACTTCAAACCAACAAAGATCAAAAATGACAAAGAAAGGCATTACATAATGGTAAAAGGATCAATTCAACAAGAAGAGCTAACTATCCTAAATATATGTACCCAAAACAGGAGGACTCAGATTCATAAAGCAAGTTCTTAGAGACCAACAAAGAGACTTAGACTCCCACATAATAATAGTGGGAAACATTAACACTCCACTCTCAATATTAGACAGATCAACGAGACAGAAAATTTACAAGGATATTCAGGACTTGAACTCAACTCTGGATCAAGTGGATCTAATAGACATCTACAGAACTCTCCACCTCAATCGACAGAATATGCATTCTTCTCAACACCACATTGCACTTAT
>NW_016859727.1:0-1345 GCF_001698545.2 Rhinopithecus bieti | reverse complement strand
TCCTTTTTACCATCCTTTTTTTTTTTTTTTTTTTTTTTGGGGGCCTGCCCTTTGGCCCAGGCTGGGGGGGGGTGGGGCCCTTCTTGGCTCACTGCAAGCTCTGCCTTCTGGGTTCACGCCATTCTCCTGCCTCAGCCTCCCAAATAGCTGGCACTACAGGCACCTGCCACCACGCCCAGCTAATTCTTTTGTATTTTTAGTAGAGATGGGGTTTCACCGTATTAGCCAGGATGGTCTCGATCTCCTGACCGCATGATCCTCCCATCTCGGCCTCCCAAAGTGCTGGGATTACAGGTGTGAGCCACCGTGCCCGGCCTACCATCCATTTTTTTAAAGGCAAAATGTTTTGAATAATTTGTGAAGATTGCATACAATTTCAGGTAGTGCCTTGCCCCTGGAAACTATCAGTGAAGGGTTATTTGGGAATCATTGATCCCTCTGTGGGTCAGCTCCAATGTTATGCCATCTTCACCAGTCATCATTCTCACGAATGGCCTGATGAATTCAATGTGCTCTTCTGTGTTCCAAGGACAGAGACAAGCTCTGGGGACCAAGAAAGAACAGTTATTATCTGAAGTTCAAACCTACCTTCACAAGTTATGTTTGGGTCTTCAAAGATTGGGACCTCAGTAAACTAAGCAGAAAACTGTGCTTATTATTTTCTCACAAAATGTTTCCCCTTGTTTTGTTGTTCTCCTTTTCCTGCCCCTTCTACTCCGCAAGTAACAGATGATGACTCCAATTCATTTAGTGCTTTCACAGTAAATCACTAGCCAGCCTTTATTCCCCATCTTCAGAAATAGTATGAGTTTATGGTACTGGTTTATTCTGTGCATGATTCAGCCACCAGCCAAAAGATCTAAATCTACAGATCTTTTAAAAATATATGTTAAAATGCTAGGGAAATAATCACTAGCATAGAATTATTAAATAATCACTAATAATGGAAGCATCCTCTCTTTCTTTGATTTAGCCACAGATCCTGGGAAATAGATGGAGATCTGAGAAGGCATTGGTAAAACATTCCAGCTCAACTACATAATTCTCACTGGCAAACTGAAGCACTTAATTCTGTTAAGCTATATAACACTACCTTTTCTACATCTAATCGTCAGATCCATGTTCACTTAGCTAAAGTTAAAAAAAAAAATTACAACCACATTTGTGAATGTCACATTTATTGAACTACATAATTTTTAATATCACTTGTGTACGTTTTATAGTTTGTTTTATTGTTTTAAAAGTCATTTGGGGCCCTAAAAGAACTAGATTTTTCCAAAGTTGTCCTTATGATTTTTTTTCACACAGTCAGAACTAATAAAACAAAACTGTTGTAGCTATTTAA
>NW_016859726.1:0-1075 GCF_001698545.2 Rhinopithecus bieti | reverse complement strand
AGGATTAATCTGACAAAAGATGAGCAAGACCTGTACAATTAAAAACCATAAAACTTTGTTCAGAGAAATTAAAGGCCTAAATAAATAAAGAGATATACTATGTTCATGAACCAGAAGAATTATTAAGATGCTAATTCTTTCCAAATTACTACATGGATTCTACATAATCCCAATCAAAATTCCAGCAGGCTTTTTTTTTTTTTGGCAAAAGTTGACAACCCTAAAATTCATATGGAAATAGAAAGGAGACAGAATAGCCAAAACGACCTTTCAAAAGAAGATAAAGCTGGGCACTTGCACCTCCAACTAAGGCTTATTATAAAGCTACCATATTTAGGATGGTGTGGCATTGGTGTCAATACAGGCAAATAGACCAATGGGACAGACTGGAGAGCTCAGAAGTGAACCCACCCCATGTGGTCAGCAAAAGACAAAAATGCAAAGGCAAGTCAGTGGAGAAGGAATAGTCTTTCCCAACAAATAATTCTGGAATAATTGACTTTCCTTATGCAAAACAAAACAAAACCTTGATCCATGCCTCACACCATATACTTGAATTAATTCAAATGGAATACTGTATAGATCTAAATGTAAAACCTAAAAGCATAAGATTTCCAGAAGAAAACATGGAAAAAAATCTTTGTGACTTTGGGTTATGAAAATAATTCTTGTACGGCACCAAAATCACAATTCACAAAATAAAAAATGGATAAATTGTACTTCATCAAAATTAAAAACTTTTGCTCTTCAAAAGATACTGTTAGAATGAAAAGACAAGCCACAGATTGGGAGAAAATATTTGAAAATCACATAACAGACTTATATCCAGAATATATAAAGAACTCTCAGTACTCCATATGGATAAACAACCCAAGTCAAAGAAAAAGCAAAAGATGTCAACAGACGCTTCACCAAACAACCAATGACAAATAGCACATGAAGCGATGCTCAAGTCAATGAGGTGGCGTGCCTGTAGTTCCAGCTACTTGGGAGAGTGAAGTGAAGTAGGAGGATTGCTTGAGCCCAGAAGTTCAAGGCCAGCCTGGGCTGAACATAGTGAGTCCCTGTCTCTAAA
>NW_016859724.1:0-1278 GCF_001698545.2 Rhinopithecus bieti | reverse complement strand
TATCAGGATGATGCTAGCTTCATACAATGAGTTAGGGAGGATTCCCTCTTTTTCTATTGATTGAAATACTTTCAGAAGGAATGGTACCAGTTCCTTTTTGTACCTCTGGTAGAATTTGGTTGTGAATCCATCTAGTCCTGAACTTTTTTTGGTTGGTAGGCTATTAATTATTGCCTCAATTTCAGAACCTGTTATTGGTCTATTCAGATTCAACTTCTGCCTGGTTTAGTCTTGGGAGGGTGTATGTGTCCAGGAATTTATCCATTTCTTCTAGATTTTCTAGTTTATTTTCATAGAGGTGTTTATAGTATTCTCTGGTGGTAGTTTGTATTTCTGTGGGGTCAGTGGTGATATCTGCTTTATTGTTTTTTATTGCATCTATTTGATTCTTCTCTCTTTTCTTCCTTATTAGTCTTGCTAGCAGTCTATTTTGTTGATCTTTTCAAAAAGCAGCTCCTGGATTCATTGATTTTTTGAAGGGTGTTTTGTATCTCTATCTCCTTCAGTTCTGCTCTGATCTTAGTTATTCCTTGCCTTCTGCTCGCTTTTGAATTTGTTTGCTCTTGCTTCTCTAGGTCTTTTAATTGTGATGTTAAGGTGTCGATTTTAGATCTTTCCTGCTTTCTCTTGTGGCTGTTTAGTGCTATAAATTTCCCTCTCTGCACTGCTTTAAATGTGTCTCAGAGATTCTGGTACATTGTGTCTTTGTTGTCATCGGTTTCAAAGAACATCTTTATTTCTGCCTTCATTTCATTATGTACACAGTAGTCATTAAGGAGCAGGTTGTTCAGTTTCCATGTAGTTGTGCAGGTTGTGTGAGTTTATTAATCCTGAGTTCTAATTTGGTTGCACTGTGGTCTGAGAGATGGTTTGTTGTGATTTCTGTTCTTTTACATTTGCTGAGAAGTGTTTCACTACCAATTATGTGGTCAATTTTGGAATAAGTGTGATGTGGTGCTGAGAAGAATGTATATTTGCTTGATTTGGGGTGGAGAGTTCTGTAGACGTCTATAAGGTCTACTTGGTGCAGAGCTGAGTTCAAGACCTGGATATCTTTGTTAACCTTCTGACTCAATCTGTCTAATATTGACAGTGGTGTGTTAAAGTTCCCCATTATTATTTTGTGGGAGTCTTAAGTCTCTTTGTGGGTCTCTAAGGACTTGCTTTATGAATCTGGGTGCTCCTGTATTGGGTTCATATATATTTAGGATAGTTAGCCCTTCTTGTTGAATATGTAGTGGCCTTCTTTGTCTCTTTTGATCTTTGTTGGTTTAAAGT
>NW_016859723.1:0-1188 GCF_001698545.2 Rhinopithecus bieti | reverse complement strand
TAAGAAGCTGACTTTATTTCCATTTTACACCTGGTTCCCTCCCTAAGTAGTTCCATACAATATTTCTTTAGTTATGGAATAAATGTTTGTATCTTCCCAAAATTCACATGTTGAATCCCTAATCCTTAATATAATGATATTTGGAGGTAGGGTTTTCACCAGTAATTCGGTTTAGATGAGGCTGTGAAGGTAGAACTTCCCTGACAAGGGTGAATATCGTTACCCAAAGAAGAAGAGAGAGACCAGCACTCTCTCTTTGCCATACCATTTGATTGGTGTTTTTTAGCAGGCTGAGCTAATTTATACACTCCTAATATTTAGCCCTGATACCTAGTAGAAGCCCCCTTGTCATAGATAAAGAAGGAAGTAGATATCTACTCTAAATGAATTGCATGTTTACACTTTTGTCAAGTGGTGAAGCTAAGCTTCAAACCCAAATTTATTAATATTTCTCAAACTTTTGTCTTACTTTACCATCTAGAAACCTTTCAAATATTGTAATGTATAAATATTGGTTCTTCAGATATCACTCATTTTCATTATAGAGTAAACGGTACACTTTATTAAAAAAAAAAAAACTTCCATTTCAATGGAATGATGAGGTATGCTATTTAGATACTGAAATCAAGATCCATTGGATATCAGAAGAATGTCAATCTAAAGGTCTTTCCATCAAAACTACTTTCATATCAATGTCAAGGTTCTACTTGGGCTGTACTCCCTCCTTCATTTTGCCTTTTACCAGCTCAGGATTCCTTCAAACCTTTCTCTTGAAGAGTTAAAATGGAAATGAAGTCTTTATTTATGCTCAGACATCTTCTGCGGGAACCTGGTATAGAAAGATCCTTTGTAGATAATGGTTTATGTAGGCCATGAAAACTATGTCCAGGGGTTTTTAAAACAGAAGTAGACATGGTCTACAAAGTAAACCATTAAAGGCAAACATTTCAAAGAGCCAGAATTCTGTCTGCTTTCTTGTGAAAAGACATATAGATACAATTAGGCATTTCAGATTAAGTTAAAGTTTTTTTATACTGACCTAGAAAGAAGTTTTTATTAATTTTGAAAAGAAGATATAATGGAAAAAAATGACATACTCCTTGGATTGTTGACATTTTTAAAGTTAAAACTAAACAAAGTAAAAGCAAGTCTTTCTAAACTGCTTAAGAATCTTCAATACTGAGGAAG
>NW_016859722.1:0-1278 GCF_001698545.2 Rhinopithecus bieti | reverse complement strand
TCGAACTAGATCAATCTCGAGCCTCTAGCCTCTATTCCCACCTCCTTGGGAGGCCAAGACGGGCGGATCTCGGGGGCAGGGGATCGAGACCATCCTGGCTAACCCTGTGAAACCCCGTCTCTACTAAAAAAAAATACAAAAAACTAGCCGGGCGAGGTGGTGGGTGCCTGTAGTCCCAGCTACTCAGGAGGTTGAGGCAGGAGAATGGCATAAAACCCAGGAGGCAGAGCTTGCAGTGAGCTGAGATCCAGCCACTGCACTCCAGCCTGGGCCACAGGGCGAGACTCCGCCTCAAAAAAAAAAAAAAAAAAAAAGAATCACCTATAAGAAAAGCACAAATCAACAACTTTCTAGCATCCCTCCAGGATGAAGCTACCAATATAGAACTATTCTTAAGTTATGAGTTTTCAACCAGTTGGTGAAACACTCAGACTTACCGCAATGAGTGGAGAGTATTCAACTAACCCAAACTTGCTCCTGCTTCAGATGAGGGGAACGGTCTGAAGAGTAAATGAGCAGCCTTACAGTGGCTGGGGCCCTGGGCTCCAGGCTTCTCCTGCTTTGCCCCACTTCTGTGGTGTTTTTAGCCTCTCCCCCCAGGTCCCAGGGTTTCTAGAAGATGTTTCAAGTCTCAGTGGCCAGAGCCCTTCCTGTGTTCTCCCTATTGACCCATGCCCCCTACTGAGTTGCTAAGGATGAGTTGCTCTTAAAAGGTTACACGAACATGATTTTTTTTTTAAGTTCAGCTAACATGGAACAAATGTTCTTGTATTAGTCTGTTCTCACGCTGCTGATAAAGGTAATTATAAAAGAAAGACTTTAATGGACTCACAGTTCCACATGGCTGGGGAGGCCTCACAACATGGCAGAAGGCAAGAAAGAGCAAGTCACATCTTACATGGTGGCAGGCAGGAGAAGAACAAGAGCCAAGGGAAAGGGGAAACTGCTTATAAAACCCTCAGATCTCATGAGACTTAATCACTACCACGAGAACAGTATGGGAGAAACCACCCCTGTGATTCCATTATCTCCCACCAGGTCCCTCCCACAACACATGGGAACTATGGGGGCTACAATTCAAGATGAGATGTGGGTGGGGACACAGCCAAATCATATCAGTTCTCATGCACTATTTCATCCTTAACTCCTATTGAACAGCCAGGGAAACTGAGGCACAGATCAACCAGATGATACCAAAGAAAGGCAGCTGTGCAAAACCGAGAATCTGAACTGGCTCGCGCTACTGTTACAGTAACATGGGGAGTGGATGTAGGATTT
>NW_016859721.1:0-1020 GCF_001698545.2 Rhinopithecus bieti | reverse complement strand
ACCATTGACTTTCTTCACAGATTTAGAAAAAAACTACTTTAAATTTCATATGGAATCAAAAAAAAAAAAAAAAAGAGCCCATATAGCGAAGACAATCCTAACCAAAAAGAACAAAGCTGGAGGCATCATGCTGCCTGACTTCAAACTACACAACAAGGCTATAATAACCAAAACATCATGGTACTGGTACCAAAACACATATGTAAACCAATGGAACAGAACAGAGGCCTCAGAAATAATACCACACATCTACAGCCATCTGATCTTTGACAAACCTGACAAAACAAGAAATGGGGAAAGGATTCCCTATTTAATAAATGATGCTGGGAAAATTGGCTAGCCGTAAGTAGAAAGCTGAAACTGGATTCTTTCCTTACTCCTTATACAAAAATTAACTCAAGATGGATTAAAGACTTAAACATAAGACCTAAAACCATAAAACCCTAGAAGAAAACCTAGGCAATACCATTCAGGACATAGGCATGGGCAAAGATTTCACAGCTAAAACACAAAAGCAATTGCAACAAAAGCCAAAATAGACAAATGGGATCTAATTAACTAAAGAGCTTCTGCACAGCAAAAGAAACTATCATCAGAGTGAACAGGCAGCCTACAGAATAGGAGAAAATGTTTGCAATCTACCCATGTGACGAAGGTCGAATATCAAGAATCTAAAAGGAACTTAAACAAATTTACAAGAAAAAAAAATCAAAACGTGGGTGAAGGATATGAATAGACACTACTCAAAAGAAGACATTTATGAGGCCAACAAACATGAAAAAAAGCTCATCATCACTGGTCATTACAGAAATGCAAATCAAAACCACAATGAGATACCATCTCACTCCAGTTAGAGTGGCAATCATTAAAAAGTCAGGAAACAACAGACACTGGAGAGGATGTGGAGAAATAGGAATGCTTTTACACTGTTGGTGGGAATGTAAGTTCAACCATTGTGGAAGACAGTGCGGCAATTCCTTAAGGATCTAGAATCAGAAATACCATTTGACCCAGCAATTC
>NW_016859720.1:0-1193 GCF_001698545.2 Rhinopithecus bieti | reverse complement strand
CGGGGCAGGCTCATGCTGCCCTCTTATAGGTGGGTCAGTCCCTGGGATCTGGTGTTGGGTTGGGGTGAGCTGAGGCTGTTCTCTGCTGGGGTGCCTGGTGGACAGCAGGTAGAGGAACTTCTCCTTGGCTTTCCTGGACCCCAGGACACAGCTGAACACTGTGCTTTACCCTGGATGCCTTCGGATTCTCAGGGGACCCTGGGAAGGAAGAGGCCAGGGCCCTGGGCCATGCTTACTCCCCCAAGTCCCTCCAGCAGCCACCTCCTCTCCAGATCAACATCACCTGATTCCTGAAGGCCTGGACTACTGACCAGAGCCCCAACACCCTCACCAAGGCCTGTTCTTACATCAGACTATCTAGCATATGAGTTTGGAGCTGAACGGGGTAGAGAGAGAACGCAGGGCTCTGTACAAGTCCTCAGCTCCCTGCTGCGGTGGGCCCCATAGAAGGCCCCCCAGAAATCTGCAACTGCTGTTAAGTCACTGGGAGGAAGCTGCAGCAGACATGTGTTTCCCAGCCTGGTACACGCAGAGGGGTGTCCGGGCCCCCAAGTGGGAGGCCCAAATGTGACCTTGGATGTGGCAGTGCAGGAATTCTAGCCAGCTCTGGGGCCTTGGGCAAGTCATTTAACCTCTCGGAACCCCACTCCTGGTCACCATAGGGCTCTTATGTGGATGTAATGAATGCCCCAGGCCATGTATGTTCCATCAGTGGAAGCCTAGCGTGGGTGGAGACCCCCGAGACTGAACTCAGTGGTGGGATCCAGCCTGCCCAGCTCTCCTACATAGAGCCCAGAGCCAACAGGGTGGGCTTCCTGGAGACGCAGGCACTCCTGCGGGCTGGGGAGCATGAGCAGGGGTCCCTTTGGGGAGGTGGAAGAGGCTGCGGTCAGTGGAGGCCATAATGAGGCAGAACGGGCATGATCGGGGGATCTGAGACCCAACAGAGACTGGACTGAGGACACTGTGGCCACCTACAGGACATTGTGCCACTCAGGTAGTGGAATCTTAGCTACGGCTGGGCCCCCAGTCCTGAGTGAGGCCTCGCCAGTCTTGGAAACTGTGCTTCCACAAGTTCTACAGGGTGGCTTCATGTAAGGGCACATCTGAGCACTTTTTTTTTTTTTTTTTTTTGACAGGGTTTTGCTCTGTCATCCAGGCTGGAATGCAGTGGCACGATCATAGCTTACTGC
>NW_016859719.1:0-1277 GCF_001698545.2 Rhinopithecus bieti | reverse complement strand
TTACCTTTGTTTTTTGTGCTTTTACTTTCATATCTAGGAATCAACTGTCAAAATGAGGCCATGAAGATTAACCCCTGTGTTATTCTTCTAAGAGTTTTGTAGTTTTAGTTCTTTATTAGGTTTGTTGATCTATTTGGGGTTAATTTTTATATATGGTGTGAGACAAAGGTCCAACTTCATTCTTTCACATGTGGATATCCAGTTGTCCCAGTGCCATTTATTAGAGAAACTATTCTCTCCTCATTGAATGGCCTTGGTCCCCTTCTTAAAAATCAATTGCCCATAGATATATGGTTTTATTGCTGGACTGTCAATTCTATTCAATTTGTCTATATATCTATCTTAATGCCAGCATACAGTGTTCTGATTATTATAGGTTTGCAGTAAGTTTTGAAATTGGGAAGTGTGAGTTTTCTCACTATGTTTTCGTTTTATGAGGTTGTGTTGTTTTTTTTTTTTTTTTTTTTTAGCTTTTCAGGGCCTTTGCAATTCCATATGAACTTTAGAATAGGCTTTTCCATTTCTGCAAAAAAAGGCCTTTGGAAGTTTGATAGGGAATTCATTGACTCTATAGATTGCTTTGGGGAGTACTGCCATCTTAACAATTTTAAATCTTCCAGTTCATGAACACAAGATGTCTTTTATTTATGTCTTCTTTAATTTCTCTCAACCACATTGTATAGTTTTCAGTGTACAAGACTTATGCCTCTTTGGTTAAATTTATTCCGAGATGTTTTATTCTTTTGGATACTATTGTAAATAGATTTTATTAAAGAATTTCTTTCTAGATTGTTCATTGCTCTTGTATAGAAACACAATTGTTTTTGGTGTGTTGATCTTGTACACTGCAGGATTGCTGATTCTTTTGTTAGCCCTAGTAGATTTTGTGTGTGGGTTTACTGACATTTTCTACATATAGGATCATGTTACTAGCAAATTCAGTATTTATTTTGATGCTTAAATTGCCCCAGATTTAGCCAGTGGGACACTCTTTCAAACTCATTCCTATGTCCCTTAGATACATCCTCATCATTCTGGGTACCTCTTTGCTTTCTAGCATAATGAGATATTCCATGATGACTTTGTATCCTCCCTGCCCAAGCTCCAGAATTAGCCCTTTCTCTACAGAGTCATCGTTTCTTTTAGTGGAGGAGGATATCGAGAAACTAAGGTTCAAATGGTAGATATGGTCATTGCTATTGGGATGTTCCCATGGCCTCTCCATGAATAGAACTAGGGAATATATGTATGTATTCTATATGTGTGTATATATAATA
>NW_016859718.1:0-1278 GCF_001698545.2 Rhinopithecus bieti | reverse complement strand
TCCTTCTTCCTACTCCTCCTCTTCTTATTCTTTCTTCTTTCTAGAGACAAACTCCTGGGCTCAAGCAATCTTCCTGCTTCGGGCTCCTGAGTAGCTGGGAATACAGATGCATGCCACTATACCTGGCTTCTATTTTTATCTTTCAGTTCCATTTTTTCCATGAATGTTTTGAAAACCCCTCACACTTGTGATCTCTGCCTGGCTCCAGAGGCATCTTGGAAATGGATCAGCATAAAACCCACATATGTGCTTCATTAAGGATGGACCAGCACCTTCTCATGTAACAGATCTAAAATAAATGTGGATAAATCCCATACACTGTTCACAGGATGGTAAATTGGAACAACTTCTCTTGAGGGCAATTTGGGGATATAATAGAAGCCTTGTTATATGGGGTTCCCATTATGTAGGGTGAATTGATAGTAAGAATGGAATATACAGACCCACCAGAAGGAGGCTGGCTTCTCCTGCACATAGGCATGCGCTGGAAACAGAAGTATGCTTTACCACTGGGAGGAATGGAGGGCTCTTGCCAATCTAACAAATCCTTTATTTGGAGATCAATTAAAAACATTTCATAAAGTAACAAGTCTTTAAAAAGAGCATTGTCTTCAACTCAACAATTTCACTCATTTCTAGGAATTCTTTCCCAAGAAAATATATAAATGAGTGTGGAAATGTTTAGATACAAGGATGTGCATAAGAGCATCACTTGTAGAAATAAAAACTGGAAAAAATCTCATGTTCAATAGTAGGACTTGGTGAATAAATCATGACAGAGATTCGATGGAATGCTATGCAGTCACTAACAATGATATACAGATGACTGTTATGGATATAGAAAGTCATTTGCATTTTAGAAATTTGAAGAAGATTATAAAAGAGCACAATTCCACTTTTGCAAACATAAATATGCACATATTTAATGTGGTGGGCAGCCTCTAAGATGGTGCCCAATGACATCTGCCTTCTGGTATTCACAGCTTTATGTAATCTTTTTCCCTTGAATAATTTGTTTCTAGCCAATAGAATTTTGCAACATTGAGGAAATGTCAACTCCATGATAAGGTTACAGATTTGGTGACTTCCGTCTTGCTCTGAGACTCCCTCTATTGTCTTCTTTGCTTGCTCACACTTTGATGAAGTGGCTTCCACGTGGAAAAGGCCCTCATGGCAAGGAAAGGAGGGTGTCTTGCAGCCAACAGCCATTGAAAATGAGGTTCCTTACTTTTACACTGTTGGTGGGATTGTAAACTAGTTCAACCATTATGGAAAACA
>NW_016859717.1:0-234 GCF_001698545.2 Rhinopithecus bieti | reverse complement strand
TGTCAGGATTTTGTAAGAACTTCCACTACGGTCAAATCACCTATTGTACCATATTTTGGTGACCATCCCCATTTCTCAAGACTCTGTCAAGGTGCTTTTCCTACCTGTTCTGACACCCTGGATAGGTGTGTCAGAATTACTTGACACACTCAGTTTCAATTCATGTGTTTGTCAGAGCTTCTTCAGATGAAATTAACTATTGAAAGATATGTTTTGACTACATTCAGTCTCTGT
>NW_016859716.1:0-715 GCF_001698545.2 Rhinopithecus bieti | reverse complement strand
CACAGGAAACTGAGAGGCCCAAGAAAGAGACTGAAAGATGCAGTTGCTCAAAAAGAAACACTGAAGAGGGACTTACAAACAGAAGCCATGTCTGAGTCTCAGGCGGTGGTGAGACAAGACGAGACGGTGGATCTCCATGCCATATTATCCCACATACTCAGAGCAGGAGTGACTCAGAAGGGATGTGTAAGACAATTGAAGTACGGTAGCATCAATGTTGTTTTGACCTAAGGGCAGGATTTATGGTAAATATGAACTCTTACAGTTTTCAAGTAAGTCTATATATTTTTATATTATCTTATATTGATATTTAGTAAATAAATAGAAAGTCAGTAAACTGATCAGTCAGAATCCATATAGAATAGGTGCTATTTGTCCTTATGTCTGGAATGTTTATATTGGAGGTTTGAATCTCCGGGTGGGATTGATCCACATGTTATTGAACCTATAATGATTAAACTTTGATATTTGTTGCCTTGGGTGTTGCTGATGGAGTAATACTGGGCAACACCACAGTTTCCATGTGGCCAACCAATAGGGGAGTGTGTTTTGAGCAGGAAGATATCTATATATGTATATTTACATATATTTTGTCTGTATATCTATTTTATAGCTGAAATATATTAATATACATATTATAATTTATTATTACACTTATAATATTACCTGTGTATTATATTATTTATTTTATCCTATACAATTATTATAAATTATG
>NW_016859715.1:0-253 GCF_001698545.2 Rhinopithecus bieti | reverse complement strand
CGAACTCCTGACCTCAGGTGATCTGCCCATCTTGGCCTCACAAAGTGCTGGGATTACAGGGATGGGCCACCGGGTCTGGCATAAACGATTTTTTTTTTTTTTTTTTTTGAGATGGAGTTTTGCTCTCGTGGCCCAGGCTTGAGTGCAATGATGTGGTCTGGGCTCACTGCAACCTCTGCCTCCCGGGTTCAAGCAATTCTCCTGTCTCAGCCCCCCAAGTAGCTGAGATTACAGGCATGTGCCATCATGCCCG
>NW_016859714.1:0-301 GCF_001698545.2 Rhinopithecus bieti | reverse complement strand
GGCCGGGCGCGGTGGCTCAAGCCTGTAATCCCAGCACTTTGGGAGGCCGAGACGGGCGGATCACGAGGTCAGGAGATCGAGACCATCCTGGCTAACACGGTGAAACCCCGTCCCTACTAAAAAATACAAAAAACTAGCCGGGCGAGGTGGCAGGCCCCTGTAGTCCCAGCTACTCGGGAGGCTGAGGCAGGAGAATGGCATAAACCCGGGAGGTGGAGCTTGCAGTGAGCTGAGATCCGGCCATTGCACTCCAGCCTGGATGACAGAGCCAGACTCCGTCTCAAAAAAAAATAAAAATAAA
>NW_016859713.1:0-251 GCF_001698545.2 Rhinopithecus bieti | reverse complement strand
TTCTTTCTTTTCTTTCTTTCTTTCCTTTCTTTCTTTCTTTTCTTTTCTTTCTTTTCTTTCTTTCTTTCCTTCTTCGTTCTTTCTTTCTTTCTTTCTCTTTCTTTCTTCCTTCCTTCCTTTCTTTTCTTTCTTTCCCTCCCTCCCTCCCTCCTTTCTTTCCTTCCTTCCTTCCTTCTTGTCTGTCTGTCTGTCTTTCTTTCTTTCTTTTTCTTTCTTTCTCTCTTTCTTTCTTTTCTTTTCTTTCTTTCCTT
>NW_016859712.1:0-234 GCF_001698545.2 Rhinopithecus bieti | reverse complement strand
ATACAGCTGTAGGAGTCTTACAGTGTACATGAAGTGGTAGGATATTACTTGATGTCTGGCAGGAATTTTTGCATTTTATGTGTGGGATCAGTAGATTGACCATTATCCTACAATTTGACATAAACTCCATGAGGGCAGGGATGGGTCTTTTTTTATTGTATGCCCCAGACACTCAGCACAGTACCTAGAACATAGTTGGGGTTTGGCAAATGACTGTTCAACAAATGAAGTCTT
>NW_016859711.1:0-301 GCF_001698545.2 Rhinopithecus bieti | reverse complement strand
AAATTTGTAAGTCTTTTCCTTATCCATTTATCATGGGATTGAAGGGCACGAGTGAGTAGATGGATAGATTTAACTAATACCCATGTGTGCTGTAAGAGGCTCCATCCATTGATACGGGGAGAATATGAAATAGCCGGATAGCCAGATCTGTTTTTTACTAGAAGAATGAAAAATTGTGCTAATTCCCATTTAGGATTGAATTGAGTTCAAGTGAAAATTGCATATACATTTATATATATACACACACACATATATTTAATATTTAATATATGAATATATATAAGGATATACATTTAATATA
>NW_016859710.1:0-827 GCF_001698545.2 Rhinopithecus bieti | reverse complement strand
ATATTTCTATCATGTGACCATATGCCATATCACTGTCAAAAAGAGAGTAAATTGTAGTTATATATCATAAGACAAGGGTATAAAACTTGTCAACAGTGGTTCTGGAAGCAGGGGCATTTCTGGTTGTCACAGTGACTGGGAAGAGGCTGCAACCATCATTTAGTATGTGGCGGGTGGGGATGCTCAGTGTGCTCCAGTGGGTGGGTAATAAGAGGCAGTCCTGAACACTGAATTGTTTCATCCAAATGCCAAAGAGGCTGCTCTGAGCAATCATCATTGCTTCAAATTGTTTCAGGCACAGTTGTCAAGTACTGCCAAAAAGTTCAGGTACAGTTATGCCTGTAGTCCCAGCAGTTTGGGAGGCCAAGGCCAGCAGATCATTTGAGGTCTGGAGTTTGAGACCAGCCTGGCCAACATGGTGAAACCTTGCCTCTAGTAAAAATACAAAAATTAGCTGGGTGTGGTGGTGCATGTCTGTAATCCCAGCTACTCAGGAGCGTGAGGCATGAGAATTGCTTGAACCCAGGAGAAGGAGGTTGCAATGAGTCAAGATTGTGTCACTGTACTCCACTGTGGGTGACAGAGTGAGACTCCATCTCAAAAAAAGAAAAACAAGTTACAGTTTTGCAAATAACTGGCTATGTGTAGATGCTCGCCTATTTGAATGGTCTCCTGATTCTTCCTTGATTGCCCTGGCCCTGAACTATCATTGTGGTGGGCAGTAGTAGAGTCATCATCATCTCTGAAACTCTTAAGATTATACATGTAGTTTTCCTTGTGCATAACCATTGTTGAGTACCTAGATAGGAGGGTAAAGCTATGAATTA
>NW_016859709.1:0-1188 GCF_001698545.2 Rhinopithecus bieti | reverse complement strand
GGCTCCTCAAAACCTCAACAACATTTGCATTGACCTGAAGGGCAAATGAAAAGTGGTACAAACTTTATCTTACCACTGATCTTGGAAAGGCCTTGCAGATTCACTTTTGCCTTCTCTTCCTTAGGGATCAGCTGGCCACCGGCTTTGCTGTTATCTGGGGATAGGCAGGGGAAAATGTATTAATAGAACTGGGCAGAACGACAGCTGTCAGGCTGGACCAAACTCAAGTGAGGGAGTCCTGGGTTTCTTCAGACACTCAGACAAGGAACCTCAAGCAGGTGTCCAGAGCATCTTCTGCTTTTGGGAGTGCCGACTTCTAAATTACACACAGGATTTAATTGTACGTTGAAGTCTCTTAGAATTTGTTAGGATAATACACAGAGACTTAAATGAAAATGTTATAATGACTCAGTCCAAATAATTTTTTAATTTGAAAACACTCATTCTTGTTTTTTGTTTGTTTGTTTTGTTTTTTAGAGACAGTCTTTCTCTGTCTCCCAGACTGGAGTGCAGTGGCACAATTTTGACTCACTGCAACCTCTGCCTTTCAGGTTCAAGTGATTCTCATGCCTCAGCCTCCCAAGTAGCTGGGATTACAGGTGCCAGCCACCGCATCCAGCAAATTTTTGTATTTTTAGTAGAGATGGAGTTTCACCATGTTGACCAGGCTGGTCTCGAACTCCAACCTCAAGTGATCCATCCACCTCAGCCTCCCAAAGTGTTGGGATTACAGGCGTGAGCCACCATGCCCGGCTAAACACACCCATTCTTAAAACAAATGCAACTACTTGTTTTTTTTCCAAACAAAATGTATATCCACAAACTGGGCAGACACTTAAACTGGCAAGAACAGAACAGAAGATATCTAGGTTGGTGAAAATGAACAATTTTCAATAGGACTCTAAAATCTTACTATATAGATCCACTGATTCAAAACTGAGCATCATTTGGAAAATAAGACTTAGCCTTCATTGACTAGGAGAAAGGAAATCCTTAGACCATAACTAAAATAAATAATATATATAATTATGGAAAATTCAGAAAATAAAATGATCTAAAACATCATCATCTGGAGATAGCCACAGATGAGGATGGCTATCTCCAGATGGTGATTTGTTCAAAATATTCCCTTAGGTTTTTTTTTTTTTGGCATATGTTAACTTTTAAAGAACACTTTTTCATTATAAA
>NW_016859708.1:0-335 GCF_001698545.2 Rhinopithecus bieti | reverse complement strand
GGTTTGTTGTTTGATTTTGTTTTCGTTTTTTTGAGACGGAGTCTCGCTCTGTCGCCCAGGCTGGAGTGCAGTGGCTGGATCTCAGCTCACTGCAAGCTCTGCCTCCCAGGTTTACGCCACTCTCCTACCTCAGCTTCCGGAGTAGCTGGGACTACAGGCGCCCGCCACCTCACCTGGCTAGTTTTTTTTTTTTTGTATTTTTTAGTAGAGACGGGGTTTCACTGTGTTAGCCAGGGTGGTCTCGATCTCCTGACCTCGTGATCCGCCCGTCTCGGCCTCCCAAAGTGCTGGGATTACAGGCTTGAGCCACCGAGCCCAGCCTCTTTTTTTTTTTG
>NW_016859707.1:5758-6899 GCF_001698545.2 Rhinopithecus bieti | reverse complement strand
TCAGAGATGATATTCAAAATGTTTAGAAACAGGTCAAGTATAAGTATTCATTAGTTCGTGTGCATATATATATATATATATATATATATATATATGTAAAATAACTTTTTGTATAGTTATATGGTTATATACTTACATATGTTAATACATGTATATGTACATGTATGTGTATATATATATATGCCATACTTATATAACAAAATATAGTATAACTATAAATGTATTTCACTGCTGACTATGTGGCAGGAGCTGTTCTAAGCCCCCTGAATATATTAACCCACTTAATCTTCTCAAAAACCAAACTAGTAAATGTTATTATTAGCTGCATTTTAATCATCTAAAAGTAAAATACATACAGGTTAAGGAAGTGCAAACAAAATCACAATTATAAAATTTAATTTTAATTAAATATTTGAAAAATAAAACTAATGAGTGAGTCATTAAGATATTAGTCTTTAAGATAAAACATTTTAGAAAGCTACAAATTTAACAGAGTTCTAAAATAAAGTTTAATGGAGCAGAACCAAAAACCTATATTGTTTTATGTATTATAAAATTATAAATTATAAAGGGAAACTATAAGGGACATAATCTGACAGATACATAGTGATGATTATAAATATTTTTTCTTACATAATTGTTGATAATAGCAAAATAGAAAGTGACAATTCATGTGTCCAACATAGGAGTCTGTTTAATTTTCAAAATGCTATAAAATGTAATAATAAGTAGCCATTACAAATTGTGACATAACATTTATTTTATCGACATAGAAAATGTCTTTAATGCAAAAAAGGGTTTAAAAAAGTGTAAGATGAGATTTTGTAATATACATATTTGTGTATGTGCTTATAGGCATCAAAATTAGAAAAGTATACACCCAAATTATCTGTGTGGCAATTAAAAGTGATTTTGTTATTAACTGATTATCTTTTCTATGTGTTTTCTGTCTTAGAATATCCCATAAAATATATTATTTTCAGGATAACAATGTGATGTAAATTTTTTCATAATTTTAAACTTTACTTTAAAAATGTAAATAACTCCCAATATTTAATAGGTACATAAAATAGTGTATTAGTTTGTGTGTTTGTTATATTTTATTTTCCAAGTAATACTGATTAAAAATATTTACACACCT
>NW_016859707.1:0-2800 GCF_001698545.2 Rhinopithecus bieti | reverse complement strand
ANCGGTTTTGATTGAGTTTCTTAGTCCTGAGTTCTAGTTTGATTGCACTGTGGTCTGAGAGACAGTTTGTTATAATTTCTGTTCTTTTACATTTGCTGAGGAGTGCTTTACTTCCAACTATGTGGTCAATTTTGGAATATGTGTGATGTGGTGCTGAGAAGAATGTTTATTCTACAACATAAACTCTTAAAGAACCAGAGATGCTTTATAGAACTTATTTGGTTTTGAAAAGGTACAGGGGTGTGTATTTTTTTTTAACATTCTAGAATTTTGCCTCCACCACTCTTTCTGTTGCAGAGCTGTCATCTCTGACTACTGGGATAGACAAGAACGTTTTTTCAAACTAAAGAAAGCCAGAAGCCAAAATTTAACTGTACATTAACAATGTAGTTTTTATGATGCAGCCTTGTGTTTCCTATATATTCAGTTTTCTAACATGCATTTGAATACATAAACCTGCATTCTAATGATTTAAGTTTGACTTTACAGTATGGAAAAATTTGAGAATGGACATGACCTGGGGAAGAGAAAAGGAAGAACTTTGACCACAGTGAAAGTAGATACATTCGTACCCATCTATATAATAAGAATATAATCCATTTAGGTTTCTAGTAATATACTTCTCAAAATTCTCCTTCAGTTATGGAAAAATCTCCTCCTCTGTGGCATTAATTGGGTGGAGGGGAATCAATTTGTTTTAGCAGAAACAGTTCAGCACACCAGGAAACAGCTTAACATTGGTCCATTTGCCTGTTAGCTTAAGGACAGTCATAATGCTCATAATCCATTCAAAACTCCAACAGGTAAATGAAAAAAATATATTCATGTGTTATTTCATTCTAAAAGCAGCATAGCTGTTCTGTCCTCATTCTCTGCCTTTTCACTGCAGAATCCACTGTTGGCTTGGTCTGTAAATCCTCAGTATCTTCGTGATCTTCTCTGGCAGCCTCAGCAGCATCTGTTTTGCTAGCCTCTTTAAAGTTGATGCTGCCGCTAACAGTATTTTAAAGTACTTATTTCTCATTTACTTTGCAACACTAATATTTTTCTTTTATATTTTTAATTGAGACGGAGTCTCGTTCTATCACCTTGACTGGCGTGCAGCTCGCTACAACCTCTAACCCTTGGGTTCAAGCGATTCTTGTGCCTCAGCCTCCTGAGTAGCCGGGACTACAGGTGCATGCCACCAGGCCTGGGGAATTTCTTTGTGTTTTTTTAGTAGAGGTGGGGTTTCACCAGCTGACCTCGAACTCCTGACCTCAGGTGATATGCCTGCCTCAGCCCCCCAAAGTGCTGGGATTACAGGTATGAGCCACTGTGCCCAGCCTATTTTTCTTTTTAATGTTAGCAAATTTCATGTGAGAAAACGTACATTTGGATTTAATTTCCTTAATAACTAGATTATACATTTTTTCATATGTTGGATGACCATTTGAATTTTTTCACAATGACCAGTTTATAATACTTATGATATTATTGTCTATTTTAGCTACATACTCACAAATATCCTGTGTATGTGTGTGCACATGCATATCATTTTTAGATTATAATAAGATATATTAATGAACTAGTGAATGTTAAAAAATAAAATATTTGAAAGAGACTTGTGCAGCAAATAAATTGTTACAATGAAATGTTTTATTTGCAAGAGGATTATGAAGTTTCCCAGTTTAATGAAATAAAAGTAATTGTTATATTATCTAGTCAGCCAATATGGAATCTATATCAAAAAGCACGTCTGCAAACTTAGTATGTTTTCTAGTTACTCAAAACAGTTTGTTCTCCTGTACAGTGCTAGTCACTACAATTATTAATATCTTTATATTCCAAAAAGTTTTTCTCATTTAAGTGCAGAGCATTCACTATTCAAATGTTTTTTCCCTTTTCTTGTTTAGAAAATCTTGGCACTCATAGAAAAAAAAAATGGAAAAGTTTTTAAAAAGACTTTGAGTTTTGTTATTGAATTAATTTATTGAAAACATTGGGCATTTCTTTGTTTACATAACCTAAGTCAAAACATCTTATTTATTTCTAACAGCTAAAATCAGTATGTGCTGTCATATATCATATCCCTGTAAAGCGGCCAAATTTGTGTTTTAATTAAATAATAGACTTTTTTGAATTAATTATTGAGAAGGTAAAGTCCTACTGATAATAATTTTTACACCAAACAACTAGGACATGTGAGCTTCGAACTTAGGTAGGTCGCAGTTTAGTTGTGGATACACAGCATGAACGTATTAATAAGCACTGGCCCTTTGCATTTGCAGTTCCTTCTGCCAAAATGCCCTTCCTCTCAGATCTTTCATTGAATGACTTTTTAATATCATTCAGGCTTAGTGTAAATACTGGCCTCCTATGCAAAAACCTCACTACCTAATCTAAACGATCTCTGTGTCTATAAATCAATCACCAAGTTTTTTGTTCATTTCACAGCACAATCACAGGTGAAATCATCTCGATTATTCATTTGTTCACTAATTTGTTCCCATGTCCTCACCACCTTGTATTCCCACCCTAAATGGTAATTCCGAAGTGGAAGGATAACTTCTTTTATATGTTTCCTATAATTTTCTGTTTTATTTCTTTGGATAGTGATTTTAAAATAATTTATGGAGATAATGTTTACAAATGTTTAAGCTGTTGTACAGGTAGAATAATCATAATACATGTATTTATATTTTAACAGAAATATTTCTAAATCAACTTCACATTTAACTTTGAAATATTTTCCACAAAATATTTTGAGGACTAGATTTGATATCTTGTCCTACTCTTTGAAAATGTTTAGAGCAAAACA
>NW_016859706.1:0-1333 GCF_001698545.2 Rhinopithecus bieti | reverse complement strand
AAAGAAAAGAAATTACTCCTAGGCTGGGCACAGTGGCTCATGCCTGTAATTGCAGTACTTTAGGAAGCTGAGGTAGGGGGTCTGAGTGAATCTAGGTGTCTGACACCATCCTTGTCAACATAGTAAAACCTCATCTCTATAAAAAATACAAAAAGTTAGCCAGACATGGTGGTTTGTGCCTGTGGTCCCAGAGCTACTCAGGAAGCTGAGGTGGGTGGATGACCTGAGCCTGGAAGGTCAAGGCTGCTCTGAGCTGTGATTGTGCCACTGCACTTCAGCCTGAGTGATAGTGAGATCTTGTCAAGAAAAAAAAAAAAAGAAAAAAAAAAGGAAAAGAAACTACTTTGCATCTAACCCATTAGTTATTTCCTAACATAGTCAACAACAAAGAAGAATGTCTTCTAAGTAAAATTTCTGTAATAAGAAAAGTAGTATACTAAAGCGTAATAGTGAAACAACATAATATTAATAAACAACAAATAAAAGAGCTCCTGTACAGGCATATGTTATTTTATTACACTTCACTTTAATGCACTTTTGTGTGTATTTTTTTTCCAAATTGAAAATTTGTGGCCACCCTATGTAGAGCAAGTCTAACAACATGTTTTCAGACAACATATGCTCACTTCTTTTCTCTGTGTCATATTTGGTAATTCTCATGATATTTCAAACTTTATCACGATTATTGTATCTGTTATGGTGTTCTGTAACTACTGATCATTGATATTACTATTATAATTGTTTTGGAGCATCATATAAGATGGTGAACTTAACCATTAAAGGTTGTGTGTGACCTTACTGCCCTACTGACTCATTGTTTCCCTGTTGCTCTCCATTTCCTCAGCCCTCCCTATTTTCCTGAGACACAACAATATTGAAATTGGGCCAATTAATAACCCTTCCATGGCCTCTACATGTTCAAGTGAAAGGAAGAGTCATATTCTCTCAGTTTCAATCAAAAGCTAGAAATAATTAAGCTTAGTGAGAAAGGCATGCCCAAAACTGAGATAGACCAAAGATAGCCCTCTTGTGCCAAACAGTTAGCAAAGTTGTGAATACAAAAGAAAAGTTCTTGAAGACACTAAAAGTTCTACTCAATTGGTGGGTGGATCACAAGGTCAGGAGATCGAGACCATCCTGGCTAAAACAGTGAAACCCCATCTCTACTAAAATACAAAATTAGTTGGGTGTGCTGGCAGGCGCCTGTAGTCCCAGCTACTCTGGAGGCTGAGGCAAGAAAATGGCATGAACCCAGGAGGTGGAGCTTGCAGTGAGTCGAGATCATGCCACTGCACTCTAGCCTGAGTGAGAGAGTGAGACTCTATCTCAAAAA
>NW_016859705.1:0-697 GCF_001698545.2 Rhinopithecus bieti | reverse complement strand
GCTACAAGTATCCAGACCCCCTTCCCATATCTGGAAATTTCCCACCCACTACAGAAATTGAAAATACCTACCCTCCCTTTTGGGTAGGGCATAGGAACATGCCCTAGGTTCCATCAATCATTTACTTCTGCCCTAGACATTGAATCAGACATTAGTAATATTCAGGATCAGTGATGTCAGTGATACAAGTTGCAGAGTCTTCAAAAGGCCTGCTCTGCAGTGGTATTTTGGCCACTATTTCTGTTAGTGGTAATTTCCAAGCTAGGATCACTAGATCTCCTACAGATTCTGTAAGCCATCTAGTTTTTTGTTTTGTTTTGTTTTGTTTTGTTTTGTTTTTTGTCTTTTTCAGGCAGAATTTTGTTCTTGTTGCCCAGACTAGAGTGCAGTCATGCAATTTCAGCTCACTGCAACCTCTGCCTCCCAGGTCCAAGTGGTTCTCCTCCTCAGCCTCCTGAGTAGCTGGGATTACTGGCACTTGCCACCACGCCTAGCTAGTTTTTTCATATTTTTAGTAAAGATGGAGTTTCACCATGTTGACCAGGCAGGTCTCCAACTCCTGACCTCAGGTAATCCACCTGCCTTGGCCTCCCAAAGTGCTGGGATTACAAGTGTGAGCCACTGCACACGGCCTAAGCCATCTAGTATTTTTTTTTAAAAGGCCAGGCACAGTGGCTCACACCTGTAATCCCAGCAC
>NW_016859704.1:0-3194 GCF_001698545.2 Rhinopithecus bieti | reverse complement strand
CTTTGTTTCAGAGCTATTACGATTCTTTCCTTCCTCTTGACTTTAGAGAACCTAATGACAATGTGCCTTGCTGATGATATTTTTGCAATAAATTTCCCAGGTGTTCTTTGAGTTTCTTGTATTTGGAAGTCTACATCTCCAGAGAGGCCAGAAATTTTTTCTGAATTATTATTTCCTCAAATACATTTTCTAAAATCTTAGATTTATCTTCTTCCTCAGAAATGCCAATTATTCTTAGGTTTAATTATTTAACATAATCCCAAATATCATGGAGTTTTGTTCATTTTTTTTTTTATCTTTTTTAGATTGGGTTGATTCAAAACTCTTTCTTTGAGGCCTGATGTATTTTATTCTACTTGTTTGATTCTATTGCTGAGAATTTCCAGTACTTTTTGCATTTTTCTAACTGGATCCTTTATTACTTGAAATTGTTATTTTTTAATACTATCTCTTTCCTGACAATTTCTTTTCTCTGGTGGCCCCGTGATTTCTTTAATAATCAAAACTTTCGAATTGTTCTTCAGGCAATTTGGGTTTTTTTTTTTTTTTCTTAGTTCGGATACATGCTGGTGAGCTAGTGTGATATTCTGTGGATTTTAAAGAACCTTGTTTTGTCAAATTACCAGAGTTACTTTTCTGGTTTCTTCTCATTTGGGTAGGCTATTTCAGAAAAAAGATCTGGGGCTTAAGGCTGCTGTTCAGTTCTTTTCTTCCTTGGGGTTCCCTCTTGATGTAGTAATCTGCCCCTCTTACTAGAGATGTGGCTTTCTGCGAGCTGAATTGTAGTGATTTTTATTTTTCTTCAGGATCTAGCCATTTAGCAAGTTAACAATCTCCATACTGATACTAAAGCACAGAGTCCTGTGATTTGAATCATATTCAAGTCTCTTAGCCATGGATACCAGCACCAGTGGAGGTGAAAGGGAAGTACAATGGACTCTGTGGGGGTACTTCATTGTAGTTCTTTAATGCAGTAGTTTAGTGCTGGTTGACATCCTCTTAGAAGTGCTGGTTGACATCCTCTCAGAAGTTGGTGCTTTCACGAGAGCACTAGCTGTGGTAAGTATAGAAAGGATCAGACAGTGGATGGAACCCCAGAACTCTCAAGAGAATATGACCATTGTCCTTGGCTAAGATGTTACAAGGTTGGATAAGGAAGGACCATCAGGTCGGGGAAGGGTTAGGTGAGTCTGAGCTCAGACTCCCTCTGGCAGTTCTTGCTGCTGCTATGGGGATGGGGATTTGGTTTTCAGGTCACTGGAGTTATGTTCCCAGGAGGATTATGGCTGCATCTATTGTGTCATTCGGGTTTTCAGGGATGTGGGGAAAATTCAGCAGTTACAGTCCTCACTCAGCTTCCATACAACCCAAAAATCCAGTTTCACTCCCACAGTGTTCCTCTTAACAGCACTGAGTTTGTTTCCAGACAGTGAGAGAACAGGGTTGAGAACTTGTACCAGGCTCCTAGTCTGCTGGCTGAGAAAGCAAGCAGGACTTTCCCATCTCCTTGCGTGTCAAGTCTGCAAACTGGATTAATTTTTCCT
Source organism: Rhinopithecus bieti (assembly GCF_001698545.2). Taxonomy (NCBI): domain Eukaryota; kingdom Metazoa; phylum Chordata; class Mammalia; order Primates; family Cercopithecidae; genus Rhinopithecus; species Rhinopithecus bieti. Next base: position 1,650 of record NW_016859704.1, on the reverse strand, counting down.
CGGGTTCTGACCAGGAGATTTCATATTTGATTTTAATTGTTTAAAAGTTCAGTTGGAGGTTCCTTTCTTCCTGTAGTCTTTTTCCAGTTCCTCTGGCAGCCACCATGAAGATCTCGGGGAGACAAGTAAGAAATGACTCTCTTGGGGACTGAGAGAACTCAACGGGCTTTTAGCACTGCCTCCTCTACCCATGTGTTTTGCTTGGCTCTCTAAGTTAACTCAGCTTCAGGTCAGGCAGTCCTACTATCCTGACCTCGACCTTTAGATTTCCTAGTGAGGATGTGTTTTCAGGGGCAAATTATCCTACTCTCTCACTTCCACAATTTGGACACTTGCAGTATTTAGATTGTCCCCAGGTACTGCAGGAGGAATTTGTTTTTTCTCAAAGAGTCTCTGGACTGTCTCAGCTTTCCTGGTATATTTCTGCAAAAGTTATTGAAATAAGATAATATATGCAAGTCTCTACCTGCTGCTCTCTCTGTCCCAGTTAAAGCTACAGTTTAGTCCTGCCTCCTATCTACTATTTTTTTCTGATGTCTTCCAAAAAATAATAATAATAATAATAATTTTCTTTTGTTATTCTTTCATTCATTTTATGTTTATTATTTTTTATCTGATCTTTATTAGTTTTTTCTTTTACTAACTTTTGGTTTGACTTGCTCTTGCTCCTTTAGTCTTTTAAATTAATCAGTAGTTAATTTATTTAACTTTTTTTCTTTATTTGAGGTAGATACATAACTTTTTTTCTTAGTACTGCTGACACTGTACTTTATGGATTTTGGTATGTTGTGTCTCTTTCATTATATGTTTCAAGTCTTTTCAAATTTATCTTAATTTCTTTATTAACCCAGTCATTCAGGACCATATTGTTTAATTTCTACATTTGCATAGATTCCCAAAATTCATCATGTTATTTATTTCTAGTTATATTATATTGTGGTCAAAGAAGATACTCTATATTATTTCAAGTTTTCAAATGTTTTCTGACCTATTAGGTACCTAATATATAGACATATGACTTGTATTGTGACCTAACACAGGTTATACTAATAAATGATACTTGTGCTTAGTAAAAGATGGTATTCTGCATTCATTAAATAAAATGACCTCTAAAGATCTACTAAGACCATTTTGTCTATAGTGCAAACTAAGCTCAGTGTTTCTTTGTTAATTAACCATCTGGAAAAATTTTCTAATGCTAAGAGGTAGAGGATGAAGTTTCCAGCTTACTGTACTCAGATCTATTTTTCTCCTTGACTGTAGTCTGGGTGCTCCAATGTTTGGTTCCTCTGTATTTACACTATTTTTTTCTCCCAGAATACATTATCATATTATTATATGATCACCTTATTCTCTGTTATTACAATTTTTATCATGAAGTATATACTGTTTCATGCACACATAACTACTCCTGCTTTCTTTTTACTTGGTTTTAGATATTATGCTTGTGATACCTATCTTCATTCCATTGTTTTCAGTCTATGCATATAATATATGTGATACACATTTCTGTAAACTAATTGATTATTGAGTTTTATTTCTTTATTCATTCAGTCACTCTATGTATTTTTACTGGAGAGTTTACTATACTTATATGAATATTACATTATGTATAAGTAAAAGTTACTTTTAAATGTTATTATTGAGGGT
>NW_016859702.1:0-1328 GCF_001698545.2 Rhinopithecus bieti | reverse complement strand
GGGTTCAGAGGGACTGGCTCATTTCTGCGGCATGTGGCATCCGTAGGGGCAGCTCCTGGGGCTGAGGTCATCTGAAGACTCAGTGCTCACCTGTCTGGAGACTGACAGCAGCTGTGGGCTGGAACACCCATCCCCAAGGCCCCTCCATACAGCTACTTGGCTCCCACCCAGAATCTGGCTGAGTTCCAAGATCAAGCATCCCACATGAGAGTGGGGCAGAAGCTGTTTTTTCAGTTTTGACCTAGCCTCAGAAGTCATACAGCATCAATTATCTCACTCTTAATTAGCTGAGGCTGACTTACAAAGAGCCACTAAGATTCAAGGAGAACAGCCATGGACTCAACATTTGATGGGGAGTGGCGAGGTTCTGGTAGGGCAAGTAGGATGGGAAACATTTTTGCCACCATTTTTGGAAAACACTTTCTATCTCACTTACATTTCACTGAGTCAATGCAACATATTTATCTACTATGGCATTTTGCTAATGTCTTGTATCCAAATTAGAAATTCATTCATTCATTCAAAAAAAAACATGCAACGAGTTCTTGTTATGAGTTATGCACTTTACAAGGTGATGGATATATCCACATTAATAGGCTAGATGCGAAAAGTATCAGTGCCTCTGCTTAAAATAAATACTGCCTCGTAACATTAATAATTTGTTTGAGAATGATTTAGAGCAGTTGCTAGAATCGAACTCAGGATCCAGATTGTCCAGGTGCTAATTCTCACTCTCTCGTGTGCACTTGTCTATGATATGGGCAAGTTCTTGAAACTTCTCTGGGCTTCTGTCTTCTTGTCTGTAACATGAGACTAGTAATAGATCTGCCTGGTAGGGTTGTTGTAAGGAGGAAAGGTATTGATTCATGCAATTGGTTAGTGTCTGATAGTAAGCACTCAGTAAATGTTAGCCATAATTATTATTATTTATTAAGATTAGAGTGGGCTTCAAATGTTTATGGCATAACAATAGGTGAAAAGGAAGAGAATTAGAAAATCAATAAAGCGTACAATATCACTATAACAGAGAACAGGAAAACCTTATATGTGGAAGAAATGTTATATTGGAGAAAAATGCAACAAAACATTTTAAGTGATGTGTTGGAGTGGAAAACTACGGAAAATATTTTCTTCTTATCTCTATATTCCAAAATTTTCCACACAAAACGAATTGCTTGTATAATGTTTATATCGCTGGCCTATAACTGAAATAATAAAGCCACTTCCCGTTACAAGAAAAATCAAATGTTTAAAGGTGTACATCCTACATACCTCCAGTTCCCTTTAAAATTCATCGTACTGGCCGGGCGCGGTGGCTCAAGCCTGTC
>NW_016859700.1:0-1331 GCF_001698545.2 Rhinopithecus bieti | reverse complement strand
TACAGGCTTGAGCCACCGCGCCCGGCCGACTTTTCTCTTTTCTTTTCTGAGACAGAGTCTCGCCTGTCACCCAGGCTGGAGTGCAATGGTGCAATCTCAGCTCACTGCAACCTCTGCCTCCCCAGTTCAAGCGATTCTTCCGACTCAGTCTCTCGAGTAGCTGGGATTACAGGTGTTCACCACCACGCCCAGTGAATTTTTTTTTGTATTTTTAGCAGAGATGGGGTTTCGCCATGTTGGCCAAGCTGGTCTTGAACTCCTGGCCTCAGGTGATCCGCCCGCCTCGGCCTCCCAAAGTGCTGGGATTACAGGCATAAGCCACTGTGCCCGACAGACCATTACTTGTTTTTCTAACCCCTGTATGTGGTGGGCCCACATAGCTCCTGCTCTCAAGGAGCTAACGCTCTGTAAAATCAGCCAAGAGTACTGCCAGCTTGCCCCCACAGGGGCACTGGAAAGATTAATCAGCAAATGGCACTTGGAATGCTTCAGCAAAAGCACTGGATAAACTCAGAGCACTTATGCGTGAAACTCACTGCTAGGGGTGGTTCCTGCTGTAATAAGGCACCTGCAGCCCAGTTCCTGATCTGTTTGAGATGTGGAGGGAGTAAGACCACGTTACAGCCTTCTGTGGGAAGCCATTTGGATGTCAGGGGTGAGAGCATCTCTCTGCTGTTGGGGTAGAGGGGTAAGAGAATGTGGCAGTGGTGTCATGGGTTAGGACCTTTTCTGTCTCAGAGGCAGATATTTCACAAGGGGTTCCAGCTTATTCTGAGGACACCAGTTATTGACTGAAGTCAGAAACAAATATCATGATCATTTGGGCTTCAGAGGCAGACAAACCTGGGCTGAATCCTGTTTCTGTCATTTCGTCTCTCTGAGCCTCTGGTTCCTTTTTTCTTTCTTTCTTTTTTTTTTTGATGGAGTCTCACTCTGTTGCCCAGGCCTGGAGTGCAGTGGCATGATCTCAGCTCAGCTCACTGCAATCTCCGCCTCCCAGGTTCAAGTGATTCTCTTGCCTCAGCCTCCTAAGTAGCTGGGTTTACAGGCGCACGCCACCACGCCTGGCTAATTTTTGTATTTTTAGTGGAAACGAGGTTTCACCATGTTGGTCAGGCTGTTCTCGAACTCCTGACCTCGTGATCCACCTGCCTTGGCCTCCCAAAGTGTTGGGATACAGGCGTGAGCCACTGCAGCCGGCCTTTTTTTTTCTGAGATAGAGTCTGGCCCTGTTGCCCAGGCTGGAGTGCAGTGTCTCAATCTCGGTTCACTACAACCTCTGCCTCCCAGGTTCAAGTGATTCTCCTGCCTCAACCTCCCACGTAGCTGGG
>NW_016859699.1:5285-7889 GCF_001698545.2 Rhinopithecus bieti | reverse complement strand
CAGAGAATACACCAAAATATTAACTGCTGGTGATACTGTCCATGGTTTTATTTTATCTTTTCTAATTTCCTATATTTATATTTTCTATATCAGAGACACATTTTATTCAAAAAAAATTGAAGCCATGGAAAATTTATTTTCCTTATAGCCTCCAATGCAGAACTAAGAAGAATTAGATATGCATTAAATACATAGTTTTAGGTAAGTGGTACTTTTTTTATGAAAAGGAATTTGAATGATGGAAAATAGGAAAAGATGTACTTAATGGCATTTTCCATCTATATTTGTTTTATGTTTTAACTAATATTTCTTATTGAACCTCAAAAAGGGAATATAGGTTGAGCGCAGTGGCTCACGCCTATAATCCCAGCACTGTGGGAGGCCAAAGCAGGCAGATCGCTTGAGCCCAGGAATTTGAGACCAGCCTGGCCAACACAGTGAGACCTCATCTCTACAAAAAATTTTTAAAATGAGTCAGGTATGGTGGTGTGTGCCTGTAGTCCCAGCTACTCATGAGGCTGAGGGAGGAGGATCACTTGAGCCCGTGAGGTAGAGGCTGCAGAAGAGCTGAGATCAAGCCACTGCACTCCACCCTGTATGACAGAGTGAGACCCTGTCTCAAAAAGAAAAGAAAAGAAAAGTGAATATAAAATATGCAAATCTCTTTATGGGGAAAACACACAGCCTTGCTCCTCATTCTGGAATCTGAAGTTGTAAAATTAAAGTGATTAGGTCATGATAATCTCAAGTATGTAGAAAAGTCAAAGAACTGGTCTGACTGCCCATTCACCCCATTTAGGCTTATTCATGGCTGGCATCAGGAAATTGCAGATTCGCAGAAGGCTGGAAGGTAAGAGCCCTTCAAAGTCACTCCATCTGACTGCCCCATTCACAGTGAAGGCCACTGAGACACAGAGGGGAAAGCATGGACCAAGATTACATAATAAACAGGGACAGAGCTAAGACTGAAACCTACCTGTCTGACTCCAGCCCTTTTTTACACATGGGGTCAGAAACCCTTCCAACCCATGGGGGCTCCCCCGGTGGTGGATGGTGGGATCATCCCATCCCCAGTTGGACAGGGAGGTTCTGAGAGCAGTTTTGGGTGGTATAGGTGGTCGCCACCCACTGAATACCAGCCCCCGGCCCTTCCACAGTCCCAGAAGGGGCCTGGGCTGCTGTCTGGACTCACCACCTTCTGCCACGCCTGCATGCCTGCGCTGGATGTGGCCCCGGAGAAAGGTGGCATTCATGAATGTCTTGTCACACAGGTGGCACTATACAGAGAGGAAGCAATGGGGAGTACAGGATTAGGTCACCTGAGTCAGCCTGGGATTTTCCCTATATCAAAGCCCCATCCCCTTGGGACCCCTGGGCTGCTTCAGAAATAAAGAATTTAATTTACTGAGCAAGGCAATGATGTCAACCCATGCTGCCCACTAGGATCACCTGGGGAGCTTTAAAATACCACCAGTGTCCCGGGAAACTGTGAACACTGACTGGATATTTGATGATACTAAGGAATTTCTGTTGCTTTTTCAGAGAGTGATGATGGTGTTTGTCTATGTTTAAAAGTCAGTCTGTCTCTTTTAGAGACACAAATAGAGATATTGAAATATTACAAATAAAATCATATTGCTAATATGCTTCAAAATAATCCAGAAGTGGGGGAAAGTGCGCAGGGGAAGAGATGCAACAACACTGGCCATGGGTTGATACTGTTAGTGCGTAGATAAAGGTTCATTAAACGATTCTCTCTACTACTGTATATGTTTGAAATTTTCCATAATAAAAATTTTTTAAAATATGCCAATGTCTATGTCCCACCCCAGGGTGGAGAACCACCAGAGGAAGGGGTTAGCAAATAAACAGCATCTGTAATTCCACATCCCTCTCCTAAGACATTTCAGACATAAGCAATCTATCTACATCATCTTCTCACTGTAAAATTTCAGAATTCTTCTCAACACAGCTTTGGAGGCTGCCATTGCTAGTTAATCCATAGGCAGATTATTTGCTATCTTTGCAGACAATTATGACATGAATTGCCAGTTGTCCCCCAATACCCATTTTCCTTTTCTTCCTTGGTAATAGTAAGTCCTGTGGCCAATGAGAATAAACACTCTATGTCCCAACCTTCCTAGCAACCAGGTGTGTCCACAGGCCTTACTACTAAAAGGGTTCTGACCCTTTTAATCATAAACATCATATCAATTATATCAATTTGTTATCAATTAATAATATATCATAACGATTCCTTCTGTCCCACTGTGACAGTGTGACACAATAAGAATGTAGGCTGGGCACAGTGGCTCACACTTAAAATCCTAGAACTTTGGGAGGCTGAGGTGGGTGGATCACTTGAGCCCAGGAGTTCGAGACCAGCCTGGGCAACCTGGAGAAACCCTGTCTCTATAAAAAATTAGCCAGACATGGTGGTAGATGCTTATAGTCCTAACTACTCAGAAGGTTGAGGTGGGAGGATCACCTGAGCCTGAGAGGTTAAGGCTGCAGTGAGCCATGATCAGACTGCAGCCTGGGTGACAGAGTGAGACCCTGTCTCTAAAAAAAAAAAAAAAAAAAAAAAAAAGAAAAATTTGTGTT
>NW_016859699.1:0-4593 GCF_001698545.2 Rhinopithecus bieti | reverse complement strand
AAAAAAAAAAAAAAAAAAAAAAAAATGTAAATTTGGTCTTTGTTCCTAGTTTCTGGCAGGGAGCTCCTAAAACACTTAAAACAAGCTTGTTTAACCTGCAGCCCATAGGCCATATGTGGCCCAGAACAGCTTTGAATGCGGCCCAACACAAATTTGTAAACTTTCTTAAAACATTGTGAGATTTTTAGGAATTTTTTTTTTTTTTTAGCTCATCAGCTATCATTAATGTTAGTGTATTTTATGTGAGGCTCAAGACAATTCTTCTTCTTCCAGTGTGGCCCAGGAAAGCCAAAAGATTGGACACCCCTGACTTAAAATCTTCAGAGTGATAAGGGTGATAAAAGCATCTTTTGTAATAATATTTGGTCTTAGTCCCCAGTTCATGACACAAGAGATTCTGAGATCCTTGGAATCTCCAGAGTAATAAGAGCATCTACTATAGTTTGAATGTTTGTCCCTTCCAAATCTCATGTTGAAATTTAATCTCCAATGTGGCCATGTTGAGAGGTGGGGCCTAGTGGGAGGTATTTGGGTCATGGGGCAGATCCCTCATATGAAGATTAATGCCCTCCCTTGAAGGTGAGGGAGTTCTCATTCTTATTAGTTTGACAGAGCTGGTTGTTAGAAAGAGCTTGGCACCTCCCTCTCCCCTTGCTTCCGCTCTTGCCATGAGCTCTGCATAGGCCAGCTCCCCTTCACCTTCCACCAGGAGTGAAAGCAGCCAGACGCCCTCACCAGGTGCCCAGTCTTGAACCTTCCAGCCAGCAGAACTGTGAGTCAAATAACCTCTTTTCTTTATAAATTACCCAGCTTCGGGTATTCCTTTATAGCAACACTAAACTTACTAAGGCAGTGTTTTTTGTATGCTAATGAAAGGACTGGTGGGGCACCTTCTGTCCCACCCCACAGATGACTTTCTGGTGACCAACCCCCATCCTTTTTCTCTTTGGCTCAACAGCCAAAGGATGCTGGGCTCAGGTAATCCTCCCAGGATGGGGGTTGGTCACCAGAAAGACCAAGGCACGGGGAGAGGGTTGGAACTTTCAGCCCCACCCTCCAGCCCCCAGGGAGGGAAGAGGGGCTGGACTACTAAGCCATGACCAATGATTTAATCAATTATGCATGCTTGGTGGAATCTCCATAAAACCCCTAAATAATGGGATTTAGAGAGTTTCCAGATGGGTAAATACTGAGATGCTAGGAGGTGGCACACCCAGAAAGGGCAGGGAAGTTCTGAGTCCCTTCTCCCATACCTTGTACTCTCTTGTCCTCAAGTGCATCTCTTCCATTTGACTATTCTGACTTCTATCCTAATAATAAACTGGTAATAAAATGTCTTCTTCCTGAGTTTTGTGAACCATTCTAGCAAATTATTGAACCTCAGGATGGAATTATGGGAATCCTCAATTTGTGGCCAGTTAGTCAGAAGTACAGGAGGCCTGGGTATCTGAACTGGACCAGTCTTATGAACCTCAGGATGGAGTTATGGGAACCCTCAATTTGTGGCCACTTAGTCAGAAGTACAGGAGGCCTGGGTATCTGAAGTTGACCAGTCTTATGGGACTGATTCCTTAACTCATAGGATCCGATGCTAACTCCAGGTAGATAGTGTCAGAATTGAAATGAAGGGCACCCAGTTGGCATTGGAGAATTGGTTGGTGTAAGGAAAAAAAAACACACATTTGGTGTCAGAAGTGTTATGAGCAGAAATAGGTAACCCACCCATCCACAAACTATGAATGTCTTAAAAACCTGAACCAGCATGACTTGTGCCCACATCCTCAGAGCCTGGCACAGGGCCTAGCCGCCATGACAATTTTTATTAAAGGAAAAACGTCCCCAATCCATACTTCCGCAGAGACACATTCAAATGCTCCATGCTGCTTTGGGAAATGAACTGTCACTTAGTAGAATAATGGAGTCAGTATTCCAGAATAGGCCTGGCTCCACCAATCCCTTGTCACACATAGATTCAACACATACACACACACACCTTTACACAACACACTCCTCTACATACACATACAAATCCTCCATCATACATAAATATGCACGCACTCACACCCTTATACAGTCTTAGACACATATACATCCTTCTTTTACATACGCATCCTTACACACTCTCCATAAGTACATACACACACTCTTACTCACATATATACCCTTCCTTCATTCATTCACACACACACAAACACTATTTTTTTGTTTTTTGTTTGTTTGTTTGTTTGGCAGAGATAGCTGGGGTTTTATTTTGGACCAAAAAAAAAAAAAAAAAAGAAAAGCTATTGAATTGTTTTGTAGCTGGAGGCATGGGCATGGGCAAGGGGGGTTCCTAGGCAGTAAACTCCCCCACAGGTGGGTTGAGGGCTAGGGCTGAGCCTCAGGTGGGTCTCCCGTTCCCTGTGCTACCCTGCACAGCAGCCTCCCACCATCACCCCGGGCCCTGGGGCAGCCACAGGAGGGGCAGGCTGAGAGGGGCTGCCGCAGCTGTTCACTTGGGCAGGACGTCAGAGGACTCGGACACCAGCTTCCCATCGCGAGTCTCTATCTTTTTCACAACCACAGTGGCCCCTGGTGGAGCTGGTGCAGCTGAAGGAGCTGGAGCCTGCACCAGAGCCAAAGCTGGAGCCCAGGCCGTAGCTGAGGCCCCTATAGGCTGAGCTCAGACCACCTGCATAGCTGCTGGTGGTCTTTGTATGGATACTTGTGTTCTGCATCCCAGACTCCAGCCGGCTCTCCTCACCCTCCAGCAGCTTCCAGTAGATGGCAATCTCGATGTCCAGGGCCAGCTTGACATTCATCAGCTCCTGGTACTCATGCAGTTGCCGTGCCATGTCCTGCTTGGCCTGCTGCAGGGCGGCCTCCAGCTCAGACAGCTTGGTGTTGGCATCCTTAATGGCCAGCTCCCCACATTGCTTGGCATCTGAGATGCCCTCTGGCCTTTGAGGCCCTCAATCTCAGCCTGGAGCTGGCTGATATTCTGGTTCATCTCGGAGATCTCAGTCTTTGTACACTGCAGGTCATCCCTGTGCTTCCCAGTCAGCATTTGCAACTCCTCATACTTGATCTGGTACATGCTCTCAGCCTCAGCCCAGCTGCGGTTGGCGATCTCCTTGTACTGCGCCTTGACCTCAGCGATGATGCTGTCCATGTCAGGGAGCGGCTGTTGTCCATGGACAGCACCACAGGCATGTCCAAGATCTGGGACTGCAGCTCCTGGATCTCCTCTTCATACAGCCGCCTGAGGAAGTTGATCTTGTTAGTCAGCCCTTCCAGGTGAGACTCCAGCTCCACCTTGTTCACATAACCTTCATCCACATCCTTTTGATGAGGACAAATTCATTCTCCATCTTTGTACGCTTATTGATCTCATCCTCATACTTGTTCTTGAAGCCCTCCACCAGGCCCTGCATGTTGCCAAGCTCTGCCTCCAGCTTCAGCTTCTCCTGGCCCAGAGTCTCCAGCTGCTGCCTAAGGTTGTTGATGTAGCTCTTGAACATGTTGACTGTGTTGACTCTGAGCCGTCTTCTGCTGCTGCAGGAGGCTCCATTTGGTGTCCAGAATCTTGTTCTGCTGCTCCAGGAACCGCACCTTGTCGATGAAGGAGGCAGACTTGTAGCTGAGGGTCTTGATCTGCTCCTTCTCCTGGGTGCGCATGGCCTGGATGTTGGGGTCCACCTCCAGGTTAAGGGGGCTCAGCAGGCTCTGGTTGACCGTGATGGCAGTGATGCCTACCATGCCACTGGCCCCACCACAGCCTCCACCCAGGCCAACCCGGAAGCTGCTGCTGCCCACTCAGGAGAAGCTCAAGGAGCCAATGCAGGCACTGGGCCTACTCATGTAGGAGCAGCTGCTGAAGGCCCGGGGCCAGAGGTGGCATCTTGTAGGACTTCTGATGAACATGGTAGAAGCAGGAGTGGAGGCAGGTGAGCTGAACCAGGCAGAGATTCCAGAAGGAGCAGAGAAGCTGTTTCTTGGTCACAAACACTATTAATACACCTTTTATACATGCTCCAGAGTTGTATCCTTTATAATATAGTACAAGCATACATTACACATCACACACCCTACATACACACAGAGGTACCCTTCAAGTATTCACACATATACACACACATTAAACACACACACATATCACACCATTTACAAACACACACACACTCTCCATACATTCATGTATATACATACACTAGACATGCACCCTCTCCATAAACACACACACCTCCAACACATGTACAGTCTATACACACACACACACACACACACACACACACACACACACACACACTGTAGAACCTAACGAGACATCCCTAGGCTCTCTGGCCATGAGCAGCATCTCTGAAATCTGCTCCTAACCAGTGACAACAGCCCCAGCAGCCTTGTGGCCCCAGCAGTGCTGCCCAGTGGCAACAGCTGCCAAGTGGCTGGAGCGCACAGCCCTCCCATTCTGCCTGCCTGGTGGAGATTCCTCACCGTGTGGTAGCTGTGGGCGCCTGTCTGCATTAGCAGCTGCTGCAGGGTGCTGATCATCTTGCGACGCCGGCGGCTCTCCTCCCGCACACCCTTGAGCTCGTCAGCCTGGCGGCCCAGCTC
>NW_016859698.1:0-665 GCF_001698545.2 Rhinopithecus bieti | reverse complement strand
AGATGGGGGGCAGGGGAGTGTACTCCAGGCAGAGGGCAGCGAGGGCAGAGGCCGATGGCCAGAGAGGGCTCATTCACAGGGCTGAATGGAGTCCATTGTGGCCAGAGTGTGGTGTGCCCAGGAGGAGGGACGCAGCAGCCTGGGCGCAGGCGGCAGAGGCTGGAACCCGAGAATGGTGGGCCCAGGGAACGTTGGAAGCTACCCTCCTTTCCCCGAGGGCTGCAGCGCCTCTGAGGTTCTGGTATGATTTTGGGGGTCAGTGAGGAAACTGAGAGGTGCAGGAGGCAAGTGGCCACCAGCCTTCCACAGCCAGGCCTGCTGCCCGCCCAGGCCCACCATCTGTCCGTCTGCACACTGGGAGCCTGGGGGGGCACGGGGCATCCTGTGTCACTGTCCCATGTGTGGGGTAGTCTGTCCCACTCGGCCCGCTGGCACTTACCATGCCTATGATTGGGGAACAAGGGGACTCCACCAGCTCTGCCCCAGGTCCTGGCCTTCTGGTTGAGGAGGAGGGATGGGCCCACTGCTACCAGCTGGGGGACTGCTGGCAGCCACCCCCACTTCCCACTGGTCCTTCTCCTATCCGCTGTGGCCCCCTGCCCAGCCCAGTTCCCCTGCCGGCCACAGCCTCCTGCTCTGCTTCCTGCCCACGGGTCCCCGTCCCA
>NW_016859697.1:0-2110 GCF_001698545.2 Rhinopithecus bieti | reverse complement strand
CACAAGGAAGGGAGCCAGAGGAAAAAAAAAACATGTAGTGGCCACGAGGCAGGAGAAAACCATCATTTTTTAGAAAGATAGTCTTTCTCCATTGCCTTTCCCCCTTCTCTGAAAATCTACATATTATGTCTGTGAGTCTATTGCTGGACTCTATTCTGATCTGTTGATTTTTCCTAAATACTACACTGTCTTGAATACTGGATAAGTAACATAATTGTCATATGGGGCTAGATGATTAAAAATCGTAATCAACAGCTACATACAATTCTCCTAAATCAAGGCAGCACCCTCACCTCAGCTCAGGATGCCATGCCTCTCCCCTTCTCAGGGGCTTTACTCCTGCAGTGATCACTCCTCTCTCCTGAATCATCAATGGCTACATCTATATTGAATTAATCCCCAAGCTAAGGGAGAACTTGCCTTCTTCCCATTCATTGATAACATAATCAATCAATCAATCAAATAGAATTAATGTGAATGTTGACATCATGTAGGGTGAATACCCCAAAGTTATGCTTCAGAATTGTTTTGGCTATTGTGGTTCATTTTCCTTTGTAGATAATTTTTTAAATGGACTCCAATGAAGTGTGTTGCTTAAGTTCATCCAGTTTTCCTTTTCAGGGCAGGAGATAAATGTGTTTGTAGATACAGAGGGACATGGGGGAAGAAGGTGAGTTTTCCCGTAGCTTGGGGAATGAACCAATGTAGAGGGAGCAGTTGGTGGTTCAGGAGAGAGGAGTGGTCATTGCAGGAGCAAAGCCCTTGAGAAGGTGGGAGGCATGGTATCCTGACCTGAAGTGAGGGGGCTGGCTCCAGTCAGGAGTATTGTATGCAGAAGGGCAGCAGAGAATGCCAGGGAATCACTGAAGGTGAGGGTGGCCTTGGGGATCCCTGACATAGTGGCAGCAACAGTATGATTCACCAGCAATACCCTTACTCACTACAATATGGTGAAAGCCTTGTTTGAGTAAAGGAAGAGTGAAGGGGTAGAGATGATGAAGATGTCACTCCTGAGAGACTATGGATTTCCCCATAGTATGAAGCAGCAGCCAAGCTGTTGTCTATTATGAAAAACAGATTCCCACAGCATTTAACAATAATCTCTCCAACTGCAAGAGAACTGGCTCACTGGATCCCTTAACCACTATTCTGCACAGGATAATGTATGAAAGAAAAGTGCAGCCTGGTGCTGACTTTAGTTTTTGCTTTCTCCTGCAGGCATGTAGACAAAGGACACAATTGTTGCCAAAGATCTTTCATTAGGCCAAAAACCCTGACGTTTGAATGGCTCTTTCCTGCAAGTGTGAGGGAAAAAATCAGTCTCCTGGACTGGAGCGAAGATTTAGATAAACCTTAAGCCTTATATAAAGGGAAAAGAGCGAGGGAAAAAAAGGCCACATACAGTGGCTCATATCTGAAATCCCAGTATTTTGGGAGGCTGAGGGAAGAGAATCACTTCAGGGCATGAGTTCAAGGCCAGTCCAGGCAACATAGTGAGACCCCTGCTCTACACAATTTTTAAAATTAGCTGGGCATCATGGCACGTGTCTGTAGTCCCATCCACTCAGGAAGGTAAGGCAACAGGATTGCTTGAGCCCAGAGGTCCTAGGTTGTGGTGAGCTGTAAGTCCTCCAGTGTACTCCACCTTGGGCAACAGAGAGAAGTCCTGTTTCAAAAGGGCAGTGCGGGTGTGTGAAGACGCATTCCAGCCTTGTCTTCAGCTGGGCTGCCACTGCTGCAGCACCCCTCCCCACCACCCCTCAAAAAAATTGAGGCAGGATCTCTCTTGGCCATGATACTTGTAACTCTGTGAATGGTGAATTTAGTGCTAGGGGTTTGATGGAAATTATAATGAGATAAAAAAATACAGGTACAGTTGTAAAATGGCTTTGCATTTTGTGGCCACTACATCTGGATGTGTGATATTGATGGAAGGGGTCCAGAAGTTTGCCTAATTAATGCAGCTGTCACAAGCAAGGAGTTCATCTTTTCTACACTTCTCACTGGATAAGAGATGTAGATGAAAGGGATTGAGGTTACGCAAACTGATTTTACAATTTTATAAATTCAGGGTATCATCCTGACCATTTCTTAAATATGATGAGTCTTT
>NW_016859696.1:0-862 GCF_001698545.2 Rhinopithecus bieti | reverse complement strand
AGGCTTGAGCCACCGCGCCCGGCCTAGTCAGTGTAAATAATAACCTAGCTTCTGCCCTATTTGCCTGGATGCCACCCTTCTGCTCAGATTTAGAATCACACTCTTCAGAACCACAGAGGCACACAAGTTTTATCTTCCTGAACAGCATGAGGCACTGAAGCCTTAACATATAAGGCAACAAAGACTTCTGGAAGTTGTGTGGTTCCTCTTATTGCAGAAAGTCAAAGACGAAAAACATGATTAGTATAAAGAGCCTCATTTAAAATTAAAAGAAAGCATGAATTTGTTATAGAGAAATAACCTGGGCCGGGCGCAGCAGCTCACGCCTGTAATCCCAGCATTTTGGGAGGCCGAGGCGGCAGATCACCTGGGGTCAGGTGTCCGAGACCAGCCTGGCTGACATGGTGAAACCCCGTCTCCACTAAAAATACAAAAATTAGCCGGGCATGGTGGTGGGTGCCTGTAATCTCAGCTACTCAGGAGGCTGAGGCAGGAGAAAGGATTGAACCCGGGAGGCGGAGGTTGCAGTGAGCCAAGATCACACCATTGCACTCCAGGTGGGGCAACAAGAGCGAAACTCCGTCTCAAAAAAAAAAATCCGTCATTTAATCTTCAGAGAAATATCCTGAAAATTTCAGATTGATTCTTACAGATACAGTATCACTTATAGACTGTTAGAGAATACCTGTTTTTGCTGGGTTTCCTGAAACCATCAGTGGGTACTGACAAGAAATTAGGGCTTCCCTCTTCAGCCATGCCAGGAAAATCTTCCTCCCTAACAAGAAACTGTAACTGATACATCCTCCTGATTTACTGGAATATGTGAAGGTAATTTATATCCATGGGCCTCCAAACTTAAGAA
>NW_016859695.1:0-1446 GCF_001698545.2 Rhinopithecus bieti | reverse complement strand
ATATATATATTCCTTATACATTAATCTGTGTATAAAAATTTAGGTTCTTTCCATCTCTTGTCTATTTTGAATAAGGCTGCAATGAACGTAAAGTGTAAATATCACTGAGATTCCTCTTTGAATTATTTTAGATAAATATCCAGAGTTAAGATGACTGGATTATATGGTAGTTCTATTTCTAATTTTTTGAGATAACTACATAGTATTTCCCACACCAAATATTCCACTTTACATTTTCATCAGCAGTGCACGAGGGTCCAAATTTCCCTACATCCTCATCAACACTCGTAATTTTCTGCTTTTGTGAAAATGGCCATCCTAACAGGTTTAAGGTGATATATTTCATTGTAACTTTGGAGGATTTTGTTTATACTTTTATACTGGTGAATATATATAACATACGTTTTACCATTTTAACCATTTTTAATTGTTCAATTCAGTAGAATCAAATACATTTATAATATTCTGCAACCATCACCAGCATCCATGTCCGGAATTTTTTCATCTTCACAAACCAAATCTTAATTCCCATAAACATTGTCCATTCTCCCTTTACCCTTGTTCTTGCAACCACCATTCTACTTTCTGTCATCACAAATTAGGCTATACTAGGAACCGAATATAAGTAAAATTATACAGTATTTGTCTTTTTCTGACTGGCTTATTTAAATTACCACAACACCGTTAGTGTTATTCCATGTTGTAGCATGTGTCATAATTTTCTTCATTTTTTAAGGCTGAAAATACTTCAGTGAATTTATATACCACATTTTCTTCATCAATTCATCTCTCCATGGATTTTTGCAATGTTTTGACACTTTGGTATTGTGAATAAAGCTGCTCTGAACATTGGAGAAAAAAATACAATCTTTTGAGTCTCTGCTTTCTTTTGGCATATACACAAAAGGAAAATCTGTACAAAATTACAGTTGAATAGGTGGAATATATTGTATGTATGCTTACGTTAATTCTATGTTGAATAGAATTAAACATATGATATTTTAATAGAATTAAAATATGGTCATTTTATGTTTAAGTTGTTGAGGAGCTGTCATAATGTTTTCCATAAAGATTGTACCATTGGTGTGCGCCTATAGTCCCAGCTACTTGGGAGGCTGAGGCAGGAGAATCATTTTGGATGTGGAGGTTGCAGTGAACTGAGATCGCACCACTGCACTCTAGCCTGAGTGACAGAGCAAGGCTCTGTCTCAAATAAATAAAGAAAGATTGTACCATTGTACATTCCCACCAGCAATGCACAAGTGTTTCAATTTGTCCACTACCCTGCCAACATGTTATTTCTATGTTTTCTGAAAGAGTATTTTAATTGACAATTTTTATACATATTTATGGAATACAGTGTAATATTTTGTGACATGTATACAATGTGTAGTGATCAAATTAGTGATTAGTATATCAATAATCTCAAACATCATTTCTTCATGG
>NW_016859694.1:0-1437 GCF_001698545.2 Rhinopithecus bieti | reverse complement strand
TAATTTATACATTCAATGCTATGCCCATCAAGCTACCATTGACTTTCTTCACAAAATTGGAAAAAACTACTTAAAACTTCACATGGAACCAAAAAAGAGCCCACATAGCCAAGACAATCCTAAGCAAAAAGAACAAAGTTGGAGGCATCACGCTTCCAACTGACTTCAAACTATACTACAAGGCTATAGTAACCAAAACAGCATGGTACTGGTACCAAAACAGATATATAGACCAATGGAACAGAACAGAGGCCTCAGAAATAACACACACATCTACAACCATCTGATCTTTGACAAACCTGACACAAACAAGAAATGGGGAAAGGATTTCCTATTTAATCAACGGTGTTGGAAAACTGGCTAGCCATATGCAGAAAACTGAAACTGGACCCCTTCTTTACACCTTACACAAACATCAGCTCAAGATGGATTAAAACTTAAACATAAGATCTAAAGCCATAAAATCCTAGAAGAAAACATGGGCACTACCATTCAGGACATAGGCATGGGCAAAGACTTCATGTCTAAAACACCAAAAGCGATGGCAACAAAGGCCAAAATTGACAAATGGAATCTAATTAAAAAACTAAAGAGCTTCTGCACAGCAAAAGGAACTATCATCAGAGTGAACAGGCAACCTACAGAACAGGCAACCTACAGAACAGGCAATCTACAAAATTTTGCAATCTATCCATCCGACAAAGGGCTAATATCCAGAATCAACAAAGAACTTAAACAAATTTACAAGAAAAAAAAAAACCCCATCAAAAGTGGGCAAATGATATGAGTAGACACTTCTCAAAAAAAGACATTTATGCAGCCAACAAACATATTTAAAATGCTCATTATCACTGGTCATTAGAGAAATGTAAATCAAAACTACAGTGAGATACAGTCTCACGCCAGTTAGAATGGCAATCATTAAAAGTCAGGAAACAAGCCGGGCACGGTGGCTCACGCCTGTAATCCCAGCACTTTGGGAGGCCAAGGCAGGTGGTTCACAAAGTCAGGAGTTCAAGACCAGTCTGGCCAATATGGTAAAACTCCATGTCTACTAAAATACAAAATTAGCCAGGCATGGTGGCAGGCGCCTGTAGTCCCAGCTACTCAGGAGGCTGAGGCAGGAGAATGGCGTGAACCTGGGAGACGGAGCTTGCAGTGAGCCAAGATCACGCCACGGCACTCCGGCCTGGGTGACAGAGCGAGACTCCATCTCAAAAGGAAAAAAAAAAGAAAAAGAAAAAAGTCAGGAAACAACAGATGCTGGAGAGGATGTGGAGAAATAGGAACGCTTTTACACTATTAGTGGGAGTGTAAATTAGTTCAAACATTGTGGAAGACAGTGTGGCCATTCCTCAAGGATCTAGAACCAGATATGCCATTTGACCCAGTCATCCTATTACTGGGTATATACCCAAAGGGTTATAAATCATTCTA
>NW_016859693.1:0-338 GCF_001698545.2 Rhinopithecus bieti | reverse complement strand
ATGAGTCTTCAGAGGCAGACCAGAAGTTGCATAACTTATAATAGAACTCAGAGTCCCCGGAAAAGCCTTTCTCAATTAAATCAAGACTGAAGTGGCCAGGGGGGAAGAATTCAGGTTTACAGCAAAATGTACAGAAGAGGAATTTCTGGAATCATGTAAACGTGATAACTGGCTGATGGTAGCAAGTTGGTAGGAGAGATTACAGAATTGGAAAAACTAGGATGGGAAAACCAGATGAAGGAAAACTATCTTAGTGATTTAAGATCATTAATTAACCATTTCCATAGAGGAAATTGTGATGGTTGACAACTTCATTAGTGATAAAAGGAATTCAAATT
>NW_016859692.1:0-1448 GCF_001698545.2 Rhinopithecus bieti | reverse complement strand
GGAGAAACAGGTACAAGGAGATATTCGGGAGAATGTTGATGCCGATAGTGGAAAGGGAAATAGCCTCATACAAAAACTGGAAAGAAGGTTTCTAGAAAACGGCTCTGTGATATCTTTAATCATCACACATACATAAAGCTTTCTTTACATTACACAGCTTGGAAAGTGTCATGGACGGATCCTCGAAGGGACCATCAGGAGCACATTCAGGACTATGTTGAAAAAGGAAATATCTACAAATAAACACTGAAAAGAAGATTTCTGTGAATCTGCTTTTTGCTCTGATTATTCTTCTGCCATCCATGAAGCTTTCTTTACATTACGCACCTTGTAAACTCCCTCCTGTATGGATCCACGAAGGATTATTGGGGATCACCTTTGGGCCTATGGTGAAATAGGAAATATAATCAGATAAAAACTGGAGAGAAGCTTTGTGAGAAACTGCTTGGTAATGTGTGCATTCCACTGAGGGAGTTATTACTTTCTTCTCATAAGGCACAGTTTGAACACTGTTCCTGTGAAACCAAAAGAATGATACTCAGAGCACATTGAAGACTATGGCAAAAGTGAAATGTCGTCCAATAAAAAACAGAAGGAAGCACTCGAGGAAACTGCTCTCTGACATGTCCATTCTTTTCACAGCATTAAACCTTACTCTACATTTCTCAGTTTGAAAGGCGGTGTTTGAGGGTTCTGTGAAGGGATAGTAAGTGGCAACCGGAGGCCTGTGTGATGCAAGGCAATGTCTTCCATACAAAATCAGAGGGAAGCTTTCTGTGCAACTCTTTTGTGATGTTTCTATTCATCTCATAGAGTTAAATCATTCTTTGGATTGAGTAGTTTGAAATCACTGTTTAAGTGGAATCTGAGAAAGGACATTTGGAAACGCTCTTTAGAATATCCTAAAAAAGAAATAACCCCAGAGAGAAACCATAAGGAAACTTTCTCTGAAACTGCTCTGTGTCACGTGAATTCCACTCACACAGTTAGGCATCTCTTTTCATTGAGCTGTAACATAACCCTGTTTTTGTTTAGTCTGCGAAGGGATACTCTGGAGGGCTTTGAGGCTTATGGTGAGAAAGGAAACATCTTCAGACAGAAACTGGAAAGAAGCTTTCTGAGGAGCTGCTTTGTGACGTGTGCATTCCACTCACAGAAATGTACCTTTCCTCTCCTAGAGGATTCCGGAATCCTTTTTGGAGAAAATGCTACCAAGAGATTTTCGGGAGTATATCGACGACTATGTTGAAAAAGGATATATCCTCAGACAAACACTGGAAAGAAGATTTCTGTGAAACTGCCTTATGTTAGATATATTTATTCATCTCACATAGTTAAAACTTTAATGATATTATGCAGTTTGGAAACTCTGTCATGCACAGATCTGCCAAGGGACATTCAGGAGTACATTCAGGCCTATGGTGAAAGAGGAGATATCTTCAGATAAA
>NW_016859691.1:0-859 GCF_001698545.2 Rhinopithecus bieti | reverse complement strand
GTTTTTTTTAACTGACGTAACTTTCCAGTTTTAAGCATATTTAGACTGTGGACATATATGCTATATTTCTTTGTGGAATAAATGATTTATCATTAAACTTTAAGGATTAGGAAAATGGATACAGAAAATCTTAATATAGTAGAAATACATCTGCCTGTAATTAAACTAGTTTAAGGGTGGAAAATGCCCATTTTCCACTCTTAAATTATCAGTGGGTATGATCAGTTTAGTTTCTTTTTTTAACCAGAATTTTTGTTTGCCAAGCTAATTCGCCTGGTTTTGTTTATATCTTGTTATTAATGTTTTCCCTCCAGTTCTGAAATATTTTTAGATGTGTCTATCTATACCTGCCTTTTAAGTTTGGAACCAAATCATAGACTGCAAATATTGGGTTATGATTTAACTACATCTGCCTCTGCTCACAAATTCTGATTAGACCTTTATCCAGCTAGTGCCAAGTATTGATCAGATGCTGAATTGAGGATCAGAATTTGAGATCTACACTCCTGGTTGTTAATTTAGAGCTTTTGGTTAATGTACATCCTTCAGTTGACTCTAGTATAATCTCCTATGCTTATCAAGCTGATTCCAGGAGATTGAATTTGCTACAACTAGATTCATTTGGAACAAAAGTCGTAACAGAAGTAGAGGTGATATTGCTAAAGGGAGAGGTGTCAAGCTGACAAAGCTCAGTGTCTAGAATTTTTCCCCACTAAATTCAGTGGGATATGAGATTTTGGAAGTTTTTTTACTTTTTTTTTTTTTTTTTTTTTGAAACAGAGTCTTTTTCTGTCACCCAGGCTGCAGTGCAGTGGCATGATCTCTGCTCACTGCAACCTCAGCCTCCTGGGTTCAAGTG
>NW_016859690.1:0-694 GCF_001698545.2 Rhinopithecus bieti | reverse complement strand
TTATTTCCTTTTCGCCATAAGCTTTAGTGTGCTCTGAAATATCCCATTGCAGATTCCAAGAAAACAGGGTTAGCAAGCGAATTCAAACATCACAAAGAACTTTCTCAGAATGATTCTTTCTATTTTTGTTCTGAGGATAGTTCCTTTTATACCATATTCCTCAAAGTGCTTCTGAATATCCCATTGCAGATTCCAAGAAAAAATTGTTAGCAAACTTCTCTATGAAAGGGATGGTGTAACGCTGTGAAATGAATTCACACGTCACAAAACAATTTCACAGAAAGTTTCTTTTTGGTTTTTAACTGAGGATATTTCCTTTGTCACCATAGGTTTCAATGCGCTTGCAAATATACCTTTGCAGATTCTACAAAAACAGTGTTGGCAAACTGCTCCATTTAAAGAAAGGTGTAAATCTGTGACATGAATTCACACACCACAAAGCAGTTTCTCAGAAAGCTTGTTTTGGTTTTGCCTGAGGAGATTTACTTTGTCACCATAGGCTTCCATGCACTCCCAAATATCCTATTGCAGATTCCATGAAATCAATGTTAGCAAATTGCTGCAAGAAAATAAAGGTGTAACTCTGTGAGATGAATTCACACATCACAAAGCAGTTTCTCAGACGACTTCTTTCCAGTTTTCATTTGAGGATATTTCCTTTGTCACCAAAGGCTTCAATGTGATCCCAAATATC
>NW_016859689.1:0-697 GCF_001698545.2 Rhinopithecus bieti | reverse complement strand
GTATGTCCCCATACCTGGGAAGAGGAGCCCATGGGAGCCAACATTCTGAAGGAAAGGAACTTGCCCTTTTGTTTGGTAGAGCTGGGCTTCAATGGGGTCTTCCTTCCAAACAGGAAGACTGCAGAATTGCACAGCACAACAGGATAACTAAAGGACAGAAACAGAAGAGTGGATTCTATGTCCAGAATTGTCTCATTTGAAGGCTGCTGGAGAAACTGGTTTATATCTCCCCTAACTTGGAGGCATGACAGAAATGGCAGATAGTTTGGAAGCCTGGAAAAACAGAGGCCAGCGCTGCAGCCTGTTTTTTGCAGCAGATATTCTTCAGTACAGCAGACAGACAACAAGGCAAGCAAGAGATTGTGGGCTCCAGATAAAAAACAAACACTTCCTTTTTGAAGCTGGAGAAGCTCCTGACTGTGCAGTGCTTTCTGGGGTGTAGTTTGTGGCAGGAGCTTGTCTCAGCTTTTTCTACCTGTTTCGATGTGGATATTTTCTCAGTTTCCCAGTGTGTGTGTGTTGCAATAAGTGTCTGGATATCTCTCCAAGTGAATTGATGTATTTGTATTTGTTTATTTGGTACGTCCATGGAAGAATTGAAAGTCAGAATCCTCCTAGTCTGCCATGTTGCTGACATCACTCAACCCGATGATGGTTTAAAGAGTGAGTTGTTAATAGCAGGCTCTGAAATTGAGGT
>NW_016859687.1:0-246 GCF_001698545.2 Rhinopithecus bieti | reverse complement strand
CCAACTCCATCCCCAATATGACCCAGAGCTCATATAGCCAAGACAATTCTAAACAAAAAGAACAAAGCTGGAACCATCACGCTACCAGACTTCAAACTATACTACAAGGCTACAGTAGACAAAACAGCATGGTACTGGTACAAAAACAGATGCATAGACCAATGGAAAAGAATAGAGATCTCAGAAATAAGACCACACATCTACAACCATCTGATCTTCAACAAACCTGACAAAAGCAAGTGTAGG
>NW_016859686.1:0-2802 GCF_001698545.2 Rhinopithecus bieti | reverse complement strand
TGGTAAAGTGCAGTATTAGGGTGGGAGTTACTCAATTTTCCAAGTGTTGCGTGTCTCAATTTCCTTTGGCTAGGAAAAGGACTTCCCCTCCCGCTTGCTCTTCCCAGGTGAGGCAATGCCTCACCCTGCTTCAGCTCTTGCTGGTCGGGCTGCAGCCTCAGACTACCACCAACTCTCCAACAATCCCAAGTGAGATGAACACGGTACCTCAGTTGAAAATGCAGAAATCACCCATCTTCTGTGTCACTCATGCTGGGAGCTGGAGGGTGCAGCTGTTCCCATTCGGCCATCTTAGGCGCCCCCCCCCCCACTCCCGACTAAATGTTTTCAAACAGAAACTCTACACCAGTTAAGCAAGAATTCTCATTCCTCCCTGATCCCAGTCCCAGTAGACTCTATTTTATTTTGTCTCTATGAATTTACTTAATTTAGGACCCTCATGTAAGTGAAATCATGCAATATTTGTCCTTTTGTGAATGACTTATTTCACGTAACATGATATTTTAAATGTTCACCCCTGTTGTAGCATGTATCAAACTGCAACTTTATGGCTGAATGATATTCCATTGGATGCATATACCATATTTTGTTTATACATTCATCTGTTGATAGATGCTTTAGCTTTTTTTCCACATTTTTTTCTATTGTGAATAATGCTGCTGTGAATAACAGTGTTCAACTGTCTATTTGAAAACTTAATTTCAACTTTTTTTGAGTTTATAACTAAATGAGGAATTGCTGAGTCATATGATAATTTTATAATTAACTTTGTGAGGAACTGCCAAATTGTTCTCCACAGCAGATACCTCATTTTACATTCCCACCAGAACATTGCACAAGGGTTCCAATTTCTCCACATTTTCATCAACACTTACTTTCCACTTTCTTTTAAATTATAGTGACACACACACACACACACGTACACACACACACATACACACACACACATATATATATACACCCCATGGAATACTACTCAGCCATAAAAAGGAATGAAATAATGACATTCACAGCAACCTGGAAGAAATTGGACACTAATATGCTAAGTGAAATAATTCAGGAATGGAAAATCAAGCATTGTATGTTCTCACTTATATGTGAGAGCTAAGCTATGAGGATTCAAAGGTGTAAGAATGATACATTAGACTTTAGGGACTTGGGGAAAGGCTTGGGGTGGAAAGAGATAAAATACTACACATTGGGTACAGTGTATACCGCTTAGGTGATGGGTGCAGCAAAATCTCAGAAATCACCACCTAAGAATTTATTCATGTAACCAAACACCACCTATTTCCCAAAATCTATTGAAAATAAATAAATAAATTATAGTGATCCTAGTAGGTATGTAGTGATATCTAACTGTGGTTATAATTTGCATGTCTTTAAGGACTAATGATGTTGAGGTTTGTTTCATGGGCTTATTGGCCATTTGTGTAACTTCTTTGGAAAAAATTTTATTCAAGCCTTTTGTCCATTTTATTTGCTGTGTGTTTTGTCTTCTTTTTTTGAGTGGTAGTGGTGGTTGAATAGTCCTCAATATATTCTAGATATTAATTCCTTAGCAGATATATGATTTGTGAATATTTTTCCTATTCTGTAGATTGTATTGTCACTTCCTTTATTGTGTTTTGATGCACAAAATTTTCATAAGAAAATTCATTTTTTCTTTTATTGCTTGTGCCTTTCATGTTATATTAAGGAAACCACTCTCAAAACCAATGTAATGCAGATTTTCCTCCTATGCTTTCTTTTAAATTTTCTAGGAATCCAATATTGAGTAGTAACTAATTTAGAGTTTTTCAATTCATTTTGAGTTCATTTTTGTATGTGATAAAAACAAAACTTCCATCTTTCATATTTCAGTATACCCAGTTTTCCTAGCACTGTTTTTTTTTTTTAATTATTTTATTTCCCAATATAATGAACCAGGCATTTTTGTCAAAAGTCATTTGACCATATATGTGAGGACTTTTTCTGGGTGTTCAGTTCTATTCCACTAGTCTATATGTCTGTCCTTATGCCAGTTACACATGGTTTGGAGTACTATATCTACCTTTGTATATAAGTTTTGAAATCTAGAAAAGTGTGTCCTTAAACTTTGTTCTTTTATAAGACTGTTTTGCTTACTCAAGGTCCCTTTAGATTCCTCGTGGGCTTTAGGATGGGTTTTTACTTTTCCACACAAAATGACAATGAGATTTTGATGAGGATTACATTCAGTCTCTCGATTACTCTAGGTAGTATTGATCTCTTAACAATATTAAACCTTCAAATCATAAACACAAGGTGTCTTTCATGTTTTCTCTTTTAATTTCTTCTCAGTAATATTTCATAATTTTAATATGTAAGCATTTTGCCTTCTTGGTTAAATTGATTCCCAAGTATTTTGAAGCTATGGTTAATTGATTATTTTAAATTTATTTTTCAGATTACTTAGCTTTTGTGTAGAAATGAGGCTATTTTTTATGTGTTGATTTTGTATGCTGCAATTTTGCTGGATTTCTTGATGAGTTCTAACAGTTTTTAGTGTACTTTTCAGGGCTTACTAGAAATGAGACCATGGCATCTAAAAATATAGTTTTACAATTATGTTCTAATTTGGGAAATTGGTGTTATTAATTTTGCTGGTTTCATTACTCTGTCCAGAATTTCTAGTGTATATTAAATATAGTTGTGAAAACAAACATCCCTGTTTGGTTCCTCATCCTAAGGGGAAATATTTCAGTCTTTCTCCACTGAGTATGATGTTTAATGTGGGCTTTTCATATACGGTTCTCATCATATTGTGAAAGGTTTTTTTTT
>NW_016859685.1:0-2804 GCF_001698545.2 Rhinopithecus bieti | reverse complement strand
TTTTTTTTTGTTTTTTTGTTTTTTTGTTTTTTTTTTGAGACGGAGTCTCTCTGTCGCCAGGGCTGGAGTGCAGTGGCTGGGGATCTCAGCTCACTGCAAGCTCCGCCTCCCGGGTTTATGCCATTCTCCTGCCTCAGCCTCCGGAGTAGCTGGGACTACAGGCGCCCGCCACCTCGCCCGGCTAGCTTTTGTATTTTTTAGTAGAGACGGGGTTTCACCGTGTTAGCCAGGATGGTCTCGATCTCCTGACCTCGTGATCCGCCCGTCTTGGTCTCCCAAAGTGCTGGGATTACAGGCTTGAGCCACCGCGCCCGGCCACCGAAGTGATCCCTTTTAATGCATTTGCTTTTTTTTTTCTGGCATTTGCTTCCATACATGTAAATGATTTGCCTATATTGTTCTTTCTTGATTTATCCTATTTTAGAAATAGCTGTTAACTTCTTGATACGACAGATTGGATTTAGCTTATACTCACCCACCTTTCTCCTCCCAATTTTATTGTATGATTGTTTTAAATCTGTTATCTATAAATTAAAGGACTATATTTACTATTTTTTGACCATTAACACTAGACTCCCTACTTCGTAAAATTTGGGTAGTAGCATCCCTATTTGCTCCCATTAGTTTTCATCTATCTACCCTTCAGTTTTCCAACTTCAATCAACTATATTTACTTTTTTTTTTTGAGATGGAGTCTCGCTCTGTCACCCAGGCTGGAGTGCAGTGGCACTCTCTTGGCCTCACTGCAACCTCCGCCTCCTGGGTTCAAGTGATTCTCCTGCCTCAGCCTCCCGAGTAGCTGGGATTACAGGCGCATGCCATCATGCCTGGCTAATTTTTGTTTTTTTAGTAGAGACAGGGTTTCACCGTGTTGGACAGGCTCGTCTTGAACTCCTGGCCTCAAGTGATCCACCTGCCTCGGCCTCTCAAAGGGACAGGACCATAGGCATCAGCCACCGTGCCCAGCCAACTATATTTACTTCTGTATTGTCAAAGTTGGTAATATTTACATTCTATTCTGTAATCATACTTAATTCTTCTTTGCTACTCTAAAGGTTCGAAAACAATTTTTTTAAAAGCTTACATTATAACTCTGTAAACATTGTTCATTGCAAGGTTTTGTGGTAACTATAGTTGTACTAGAAGTTTTGGTTTTTTCCTAGAGTTTTGTTTTCTCTTTGTTTGCCCTTGCATAGACTTTTTAAATTCTCTGTCACATCAGCTATTCTGAATTCCCTTTTCCCCTGGGACCTCCCTACCTGAATTTTCACTCCCTGTCCCCAGTTTAGGTTATTCTCTAAGTCTCAGGCTGAAATAGCTCTTAACTGTTGTCCTGAGTTGAGTCCTCTATTTTCCAGATTCCATGTCTTTTTTTCTTGGTTTCTCTCATTGTACTGGAGCATTCTCAACTAATTTCCCAAAAAAAGTGTTTGTGAGAGAGAAATTTTGTCTGTCCTTATGTTTAGAAACGTCTTAGCCTGGGCACAGTGGCTCATGCTTGTAATTCCAACACTTTGGGAGGCTGAGGTAGGAAGATCACTTGAGGCCAGGAGTTCAAGATTAGTCTGGGCAACATAGTGAGACCCTTCTGTACATTAAAAGAAGAGAGAAAAGGAAAAATAAATTAAGATGTCTTAGATCATTTATTTTCTACCCCGCGCAACCCTGAATTGACTAATGGATAAGCAGGTTGATTTTTAGGACATGTATACATTTAATACAGTAAATTTCCTTATAAGTTGCATCTCATGATTTTTTTATATTTAAGTATATCTTTTGCAAACAGCATATAATTGGATCTTGTTTTAGTTTTATTTATTTATTAATTTTTTATCTAGTCTGAAAATCTTTGACTTTGTGGTGTTTAGTCTACTTATTGATATGCTTGGGTTTAAGTCTACCATCTTTCTATTTTTCCTGTGTGTCCTTTTCTTTGTTACTCCTTTTCTGCTTTTTTTTATTAATCAAATAATTTTTAGATTCTGTTTTATCTCCTGTTTTGCTTGCATGTACTCTCTCTTCCTCTCTTCCTTTCTCCTTCCCTTTTCCTCCCTCCTTTCCTCTCCCTCCCTCCTTCTTTCTCCCTCCTTCCATCTCCCAGATTTCATCTTTTTATAAGGATACCAGTCAGATTAGATTAGGGCCCATCCTGATGACCTCACTTAACTTGATTACCTCTGTAGAAATCCTGTCTTCAAATAATTCTGGGGTTCTAGGGGTGAGGACTTCAACATATGAGTCAGGGGGTGCAGAGAGAGAGAATTCACCCATAACATGGCTTCATGTTTTTTATAAATTTTCAAAAATTCTCAACTGTTGATCTCAATTATTGTTTCTGTTTCATCTCCCTCCTCTCCTCTTGGAACTCACATTAGTATGTATATTAGATCTCATTGTTGTGTTCCAAATGCCTTTTTTTTAGTCCTTTCTGAATTTTCTATCTTTTATTTCTCTCTCTGCTTCCTTCTAGATATTCTACTAACTAGTCTTGTAATTCATTAATATTTTATTCTGTTAGGCTGGGCACGGTGGCTCACGCCTGTAATCCCACCACTTTGGGAGGCCGAGGCGGGCGGATCACGAGGTCAGGAGATCGAGACCATCCTGGCTAACACGGTGAAACCCTGTCTCTACTAAAAAATACAAAAAAATTAGCCGGGCGTGGTGGCAGGGTCCTGTAGTTCCAGCTACTCGGGAGGCTGAGGCAGGAGAATACCGTGAACCCGGGAGGCGGAGCTTGCAGTGAACCAAGATCGCACCACTGCACTCCAGCCTGGGAGACAGAGTGAGAGTCCGTCTCAAAA
>NW_016859684.1:0-633 GCF_001698545.2 Rhinopithecus bieti | reverse complement strand
TGCCAGCAAGGGCAGAGTCAGATTGGTACCCAGGCTGGAGAGGGGTATACAGACACAAGCAATCCAACCCTGACACTCTAAAATGTGCTGTAGTGTGGAATGGTCCTCCAGATCACAAGACAGGTGAAAGTGTCCAGCAGTATTTATGAGATGACATTATCTGTGTGTAGATTGAACATGAGGTCTCTTGAGTGTATTCGATAACACAGGGTGATGAGTCAATACCAGGAAAGCACAAATGCAATCTCTGGTCCATATTAAGCTTTCTGTATGTGTTTGCTTCCATGGATTTTAGCAGCAACATCCCTGTCACTGTCATTATGGGAAATAGCTTTGGTATATTAAACAAAACAACAGATGCAGTTTATTATTATTATTATATTTTAAGTTCTGGGATACATGTGCAGAATGTGCAGTTTTGTCACATACACATGCCATGGTGGTTTGCTGCACCTATCAGCCCATCACCTACATTAGGTATTTCTCCTAATGCTATCCCTCCCCTAGTCCCCCACCCCCCGACAGACCCCAGTGTCTGATGTTCCTCTTCGCATGTCCAGGTGTTCTCTTTGTTCAACTCCCACATATGAGTGAGAACATGCAGTGTTTTATTTTCTGTTCCTGAGTTAGTTT
>NW_016859683.1:0-1638 GCF_001698545.2 Rhinopithecus bieti | reverse complement strand
TGATAGTGGATTTGAATAGTTCTCCAGAGAAGATGTATAAATAGCCTACATTCACATAGAAATGTTCAACTTTATTGGTCATTAAAGAAATTTAAGTCAAAATCACAATGAAATGCCGTTTCACACCCAGTAGGATTACTATAACTTAAAAAATTGAAAATAAAGTGTTGGTAGGTATGTGAAGAAATAGGAATCCTGGTACATTACAGTTTGGAATGTAAAATCATGCAGCCACTGTGGAAAACAGCTTGGTGGTTCCTCCAAAAGTAAAACTGGATTACCTTAATGACCCAATAATTCTAGGTATATCAATGGAAATGAAAACATATGTTCACATAGAAACTTGTCTATGAATGTTTGTAGTAGCATTACTCATAACAACCCAAAGGTGGAAACAATCCAAATGCCTGTCAGCAGATGAATGGATAAACAAACAGTGGTATATACATATAATGGAATACTATTCAGCCATTAAAAAGAATGAAATGACTTTGGGAGGCCGAGACGGGCGGATCACGAGGTCAGGAGATCGAGACCATCCTGGCTAACACGGTGAAACCCCGTCTCTACTAAAAATACAAAACTAGCCGGGCGAGGTGGCGGGCGCCTGTAGTCCCAGCTACTCGGGAGGCTGAGGCAGGAGAATAGCGTAAACCCGGGAGGCGGAGCTTGCAGTGAGCTGAGATCTGGCCACTGCACTCCAGTCTGGGCGACAGAGCGAGACTCCGCCTCAAAAAAAAAAAAAAAAAAAAAAAAAAAAAAAAAAGAATGAAATGGCCGACTGAGGTAGCTCACGCCTGTAATCCCACCAGTTTCGGAGTCTGAAGTAGGCAGATCGCTTGAGCCCAAGAGTTTGAGACCAGCTTGGGAAGCATGGCAAAAGCCTATCTCTACAAAAAATACGAAAATTAGCTGGACATGGTGGCATGTCTATAATCCTAGGTAGTTGGGAGGCTGAGGTGGGAGGATTAATTGAATCTGGGAATTCAAGGCTACAATGAGCCATGATTGGATCACTACACTCCAACCTCAGCAACAGATATTGTCTCAAAAAAAAAAAAAAAAAAAAAAGAATGAAGTACTGATATGTGCTACAATGGATGAACTTCAAAAATTTTTATGTTATGTGAAAGTAGCCAGACATAGAAGGTTACATACCTATGATTTCTTTTCTTTTCTTTTCTTTTGGAGATGGACACTCACTCTGTCACCCAGGCTGGAGTGCAGTGGCGTGATCTTGGCTCACTTCAACCTCTGCCTCCCAGGTTCAAGCGATTCTCATTATTCCTATCATTATTTTCATTATTTCTTCTCATTATTTCCTATCATACATGATAATAAATAGGAATAAAACCTCTCTTATTGTTCCCCCACAGCTGAGCATAGGCACATAATAGAGAAAGTTCCAGCAGGTGAGTTCTGAGAGCAAGAGCATAGCACAATGAGAAAAAAGCCATTCTCTGGAGAGAGACATCAAACATTCTGAAGAAACTGTGGCAGTTCCAGGATTTTAACAGATCTGTCCATAGCAAACAAGAACAAGGATTGCTGGAACCATGCAACTAGAGTTGTTGAAGACTGTACAGGAAACAGGAAGTTTGAGGTATTGGGGATAGGGAGACAGAACTTTCTGCAATT
>NW_016859682.1:0-2186 GCF_001698545.2 Rhinopithecus bieti | reverse complement strand
CCGGGAGATTTAATTTTATTTTATCTTATTTTTTTGAGAAAGGGTCTGGCTCTGTCACCCAGGCCGGAGTGCACTGGCACGATCACAGCTCACTGCTGCTTCGACCTCCCAGGCTCCAGCGATCCTCCCATCTCAGCCTCCCAAGTAGCTGGGACTACAGGTGAATGCCCGGCTTGTTGGGAGAAAAGTTGAGTGTTGGGAGAGAAGCTGAGGCAGGGCTTCCATGTCTGACATAATGTAAAAGTCTTGGAACATGTCTGGGGTCCAGGGTCTAAAACCCCTTGTGGCCTTTGGAACACCAAGCTCTGTGCTAAAGGGTGGAAGGCTACCCTGACATACCATAATCTAAGCCCAGGGCGTGGCTTGGATAGAATCCAGGGCTCATGGCTCTGGAATGTGTCCAGACTTGCTGGCTCCTTGCTCTCCCAGAATCAATTGTATCTTGAGTTAAAAGAACCTGCTCTCCATTATCTCAAGTAGCAGAGCATATGCTAAACCATCACAGCTGTAAGTCATGTGCTTAATGCAGCAATGCTCCCTTTCAACCCCACATTCTCACCACCTGTTTCTTTGTTTGATCACCAATAAATTATCTGGGCTTCCAGAGCTCGGGGTCTTCGCAGCCTCCATACACTCGCGATGGCCCCTGGACCCACTTTCTCTCTCAAACTGTCTTTTCTCATTCCTTTGACTCTGCCGGACTTCGTCACCCCACGACCTGGTGTTGAGTCTGATCCCCCCAACACCGGCTAATTTATTTTATTTTTTTTGTAGAGACAGGATCTCCCTATGTTGCCCAGGCTGACCAGGAGAATTTTGAACTTTATTGTCTCTGCAGGTAATTCTTCACGGGAGAGGGTTTACGTTTGGGACATGTGCTATGTTGGCCTCTCATTGTTAGAATATCTCATAGACGCCATTTGACCTTGTTGCAGAACCTCTGATGAGATATGGCGGGCAACAATGGCCAGAAATAATTTGGGATGAGCAAACAGAGTAAGGGGTAAACTTTTGGCTGTGGGTACACCATAGACTTACTAGTTAAGCCCAATGGGTTAAGAGGTATGTATTTGACCATTTTCACACTGCTACTGTTGTAGGACTTTCTCCTCAGTTCAGCTAAAACTGGGTTCTTGTCACATGACCAGGAAAGATTTGGCATGCAGACATTTTGAAGGGTGAGGGGTTATGGGATATATTGGGCAAAAGGAAAAGACTCTCAGCAAAGCCAGAGGGGCTCCTGTTAACAGGCCCCATCTCACAGGTTGAATCCCAGGTTACCACACAGGAACAGGAGGGGCCAGGCTCCTCCCACCTGGAAACGGCACGAACTTCCATGGTGCTACCCTGTTCTCCCAGTGCCCTAGCCGGTTGGAGCTTCTCCGGGACTCCTTTCTACTTGGCTGTTTCACTATGAAGAAATACCCAACACTGGGTAATTTATAAAGAAAGAGGAGTTCAATGGACCCACAGTTCCACATGGCTGGGGAGGCCTCACAATCATGGTGGAAGGTGAAGGACGAGCAAAGGCACATCTTACATGGTGGCAGGCAAGAGAGCATGTGCAGGGGAACTGCCCTCTGTAAAACCATCAGATCTCGTGAGACTTATTCACTACTGTGAGAACAGCATGGGAAAGACCCGCCCCGTGATTCAATTACCTCCCACTGGGTCCCTCCCACGACCCATGGGGATTATGGGAGCTACAGTTCAAGATGAGATCTGGGAGGGGACACAGCCACACCATATCGAGGTACAAAATTTGTGAAACATTAGCTGTGCATGTTGGGGCAGTAACTCTTCTCTCCCCAGTCTCCTCGAGGAAGGAGACGCCCCATGGAGATGCAGTAAAATACCCAGTTGGTGGGTGGCACCCATAGGTCCACATTTCTAGATCAAGTGGTTAATTTGTCAAAAGTTCTCACTGTGGGAGATCTGGCCTCTTTTTCCTTTCCTTCCTGCCCAGTTTGGTGGCAGGCAGCAATATTGGGGATGTGAGCCTGTTCTACAGACCCAAAACCTTCCTCCAGTGGGTCGCTCTAAGTCTAGACTAGGGGGCTTGTGAGGAATTAGCAAGCCCATTTGGCTCTCCTAACAAGCCCTATCCACCAAGGCTGCTTCCCCATCTGCTGGCACATTTGTGGAATCTCTCAGTTGGTTAGGAACCCTAGCAGGGAAGACGTGCT
>NW_016859681.1:0-3223 GCF_001698545.2 Rhinopithecus bieti | reverse complement strand
TTTTTTTAGATGGAGTCTCATTCTGTTGCCCAGGCTGGAGTGCAGTGGCACGATCCCAGCTCACTGCAACCTCCGCCTTCCGGGTTCATGGGATTCTCCTGCCTCAGCCTCCTGAGTAGCTGGGACAACAGGCGCCCGCCACCATGCCTGGCTAAATTTTTTTTTGTAATTTTAGTAGAGATGGGGTTTCACCATGTTGGCCAGAATGGTCTCGAACTCCTCACCTCGTGATCCGCCCACCTCAGCCCCCCAAAGTGCTGGGATTACAGGCGTAAGCCACTGTATCCGGCCTTTGGAATTTTCTTCTAAGGTAGTACACTAGTATGGGATGCAATGTCTGAGATTTGTGGATAAGTGAGTTTTCTGTCTTCCATTTCTGCCCTCCCAGTGCTCAGCCAGTAGGGAGGATGTTTATCATCTAAGATCCAGGTGTGAGACATTTAGACTGTTTCTTTCCCTGTCTTAGAAATAAGGACAGAACTGTTTTTAGTAAATTTTATTTTTTTCATTTTTTAAATTTATTATTATTATTATTGTTATTATTTTTGAGACTGAGTCTTGTTCTGTCGCCCAGGCTGGAATGCATTGGCACAATCACATCTCATTGCAGCCTGTGCCTCCTCGGTTCAAGCGATTCTGCTGCCTCAGCCTTCTGAGTAGCTGAGATTACAGGCACACGCCACCATGCCCAGCTAATTTTTGTATTTTTTAGTAGAGACGGGGTTTCACCATGTTGGCCAGGCTGGTCTTGAACCCCTGACCTAGTGATCTGCCCGCCTTGGCCTCGCAAAGTGCTGGGATTACAGGTGTGAACTACCACGTCTAGCCTATTAATTTTTTTTGAGACAGAGTCTCGCTCTGTCAGCCAGGCTGGAGTGCAGTGGCATGATCTGGGCTCACTGCATGCTCTGCCTCCCAGGCTCAAGCAATTCTCCTGCCTCACCCTCCTGAATAGCTGGGATTACTGGCGTATGCCACCACGCCTGGCTAATTTTTGTATTTTTAGTAGAGATGGGGTTTCACCATGTTGGCCAGGCTGGTCTCAAACTCCTAACCTCGTGATTGCCTGCCTCACCCTCCCAAAGTGCTGGGATTACAGGCGTGAGCCACCGCGCCTGGCCACACATTTTATATTTTAAATAAATAATACAAAATTTAAAAGACAAAAAGGTATATAAGGAGGATGGCGGCCATGGAAGTCAGAATCCACTAAGGAGTATGTATCAAGTCACCTGACAAGAAAAATAAAGTATATAGTGAATGCCCTTGGAAACATCTACGTTTGTCTTCCTGTCAATTCAGTTCATCTTCCTAGAGGCAACTCATATTATTATTTTCTTAAGATCTGTTCAAGGCCGGGTGCGGTGGCTCACCCCTGTGATCCCAGCATTTTGGGAGGTCAAGGTGGGCAGATCACCTGAGGTCAGGAGTTTGAGACCAGCCTGACCAACATGGTGAAGCCATGTCTCTGCTAAGAATATAAAAATTAGTGGGGCATGGTGGTGTGCGCCTGTAATCCCAGTTACTCGGGAGGCTAAGGCACAAGAATTGCTTGAACCTGGGAGGCGGAACGGTGAGCTGAAATTGTGCCACTGCACTCCAGCCTGGGTGACAGAGCGAGACTTTGTCTCAAAACAAAACAAAGCAAATAACAAAAACAAATTTGTTCCAGAGATACCAGCTACATATAAAGCAAATATATATATTTCTTGCATTTTTTTTAAATAAATGTAGCACACTGTTAATATTATCTATGTCTTTTGCTTGTTTTTTTTTTTTTTTTTGTTTTGCTTTTTTAAATTGTTTTGAGATGGAGTTTCACTCTTGTTGCCCAGGCTAGAGTGCAGTAGCGCGATCTCTGCTCATTGCAACCTCCGCCTCCAGGTTTCAAGCGATTTTCCTCCCTCAGCCTCCTGAATAGCTGGGATTCTAGGCATGTACCACTGTGCCTAGCTAATTTTGTAGTTTTAGTAGGGATGGGGTTTCTCCATGTTGGTCAGGCTGGTCATGAACTCCCGACCTTGGGTGATCCGCCTGCCTCTGCCTCCCACAGTGCTGGGATTACAGGTGTGAGCCACTGCGCCTGGCCCTTTTGCTTGTTTTATACCTCTTTTGGCGGTTACTCCGTATCAGCAATAAAGATGCTTGGCACCTACCCTACACTGATAGGATAGTGTTTCCAGTCTTTTGCTGTTACAAACTATGCCCCAGTGAAGAAGCATATACACTTAGCTCTTTGCATGTATGACTGTGTCTGTAGAGTTAATTCTTAGAACTAGAATTGCTGAAGCTGGTTTTCTTTGATGTTTGTTATTCATTTATTCAACAAGAACTTTTGAGTTCCTGCTGTGTGCCAAGTACTGTGGTAGGGGATGCAGGGGATGCAGATAGGGCAGTGAACAAATTTTCTTGGTCTTTTTTTTGTTTTTTTTTTTGAGACAGAGTCTCACTCTGTCATCCAGGCTGGAATTTAGTGGTGCAAACATGGTTCATTGTAGCCTCGACTTTCTGGGCTCAAGCAATCCTCCCACCTTAGCCTCCTGTGTAGCTGGGACCACAGGTGTGTGCACAACGTCTGGCTAATTTTAAAATTTTTTGTAGACATGAGGTCTCACTTTGTTGCCCAAGCTGGTCTGGAACTCCTGGCCTGAGGTAGGAGGATCACTTGAGTCCCAGGAGAGGGAAGTTGCTGTGAGATGTTGCAGCAGCACTGCACTCCAGCCTCGGAGACAGAGTGAGACCCTGTTTCAAAAAACAACAACTAAAAGAGTAATAGCATAGTGAATTTTGAGGTCAGCCTCTAGAGCTTTTATTTTATTTTTTCCTTTCAGTTCTTTTTTCTTTTTTGAGATGGAGTCTTGCTGGAGTGCAGTGGTGCGATCTTGGCTCACTGCAACCTCCGCCCCCCGGGTTCAAGCAATTCTCCTGCCTCAGCCTCCTAAGTAGCTGGGATTACAGGTGCCCGCCACCATGCCCAGCAAATTTTGTATTTTAATAGAGACGGGGTTTCACCATGTTGGTCAGGCTGGTCTCGAACCCCTGACCTCGTGATCCACCCACCTTGGCCTCCCAAAGTGCTGGGATTACAGGCGTGAGCCACCGCACCTGGCCCATCCTTTCAGTTCTTTAATTTACTAGATGATGAGACCATCAGTATCATAAAGAAGTCTGATGCTTGTGCAGTGAAACAATTTTACAAGAACTTTCCTGTATAAAACCTATT
>NW_016859679.1:0-1640 GCF_001698545.2 Rhinopithecus bieti | reverse complement strand
GAGATTAAAGAATACAATGCCTTTCTTTACTGTGACAAATTTTCCCTATTGGGATAATTTAAAAAAACTATGACCAAGAAGGATAGTTAGAACATTAGTATTGTTTAGATATTAAATACAAAACTAATTATGTATTCTAAGATACATTTTAGAAGTTTACTGTATTGAGGTTTTTATGAAACTTAAATGATCACCCACCCATAATTTACCTGAACTGTTTCCAAAATCCTCTGGGTACATAGTATTGTAGTCGGGAAGCAGCTAAATGACCAAAGATGATCTGAAGGTGTCTTAGGACACCAATATTGTACTCTTTCCTATCTTCTGTCTTACTTAAAGCTGGTTTGTCTTCAAATTGATGAGGATATCCAAATACATCATCTCGGGGATCAACATTACTCTAGAGACCAAAAGACATTGATGAGCTAATCTAACTTTGATAGTATAATGAAAGAAGTTGAAACAAATACCAAAAGTTAGTAAATGAAATGCTATTCATTTTTTCACACTTCTTACTTCCAAAGCAGTTAATTTTTAATATTAGTGATCATTTCACAGATGGGTTATGATAAAATATTTCACAGATAAGTTATAAAAGAGTAGTTAAAAAAACATTAGAGGTAGTGTAATACAGTAAAGTTTGGTCAAGTAGACAGGACTAAAGACAAATGAGTGCTCTGCCATAAGTAACTTCAGGGAGTAAGTCACTTGGTCTTCTTAGGACTCAGTATCTTCTTGTGAGGATAATGCATTTTCCCAGATTACATGAGATAGTCCATGTATCACAATTATTAAAAATAAATATGGTTATTAAGACTAGTTGTGGAAGGAACGGGAGCATACACAAAAGCTCCAAAGGTCATAATCTCAAATACAGCTGCTTTACTAATGTCTAACATGTCTCTATATGCTTTGCTCTGTATCTGATATTTGTGTTACAGAAATAAATAATACCCAGTTTCCGCCCTGGAGAAGCTCACTGCATAGAAAAAGTAGGCATACCCATGCATGCCACGGTACAGTGCTGAGACAACATAAAGCACAAGCAACCAAGTACAAAGGTGGGTGACCTAATTTGAAATTTTATGTACTGTTGGCCTCATTTACTTCTTGACTTCTTGTCAGAGCCATCTCTATTTTAAATTCAACACCCAATGGTGGGGTTGAATGAGCTATACAAGTAGGACTTAATTTCCGATTTCCTTCCAGTAGTGGCTCTTTACCTGGTATTGGTGAACAATCCACATGGAGATTCTACTACAAGTATAGCTACCCAGATGGGAATGCCTGGATGGTGTGATTTATTAGATCTTGAAAGGCAGAAGCAAGTGCCTGTAATCTCCATAAATGATACACTACAATCTGAAACTCAAACTATTTCAGACCACTAAAGGGAAGAAATCTAGAAATTGGAGAACCATTTACTGCAGTTAAAATTTTTGATTTCTGTATTTAGTTCCTATCAACATAAGTAAAAGATAAACAGTCTGAGTATAAACGTGACCAAGACTGGGCACGGTGGCTCACACCTGTAATCCCAGCACTTTGGGAGGCCGAGGTGGGCGGATCATGAGGTAAGGCGATCAAGGCCATCCTGGCTAAAAAGGTGAAACCCCGTCTCTACTAAAAACACAAAAATT
>NW_016859678.1:0-2245 GCF_001698545.2 Rhinopithecus bieti | reverse complement strand
GGTCGCAGTGGCTCACGCCTGTAATCCCAGTACTTTGGGAGGCTGAGACAAGCAGATCACTTGAGGTCAGGAGTTCGAGATCAAAGGATATACAAGCAGCCAACAAACATAGGAAAAAATGTTCAACATCACTAATTGTCAGATAAATGCAAATCAAAACCACAATAAGACATCATCCAAACAAGTCAGAACAGCTATTTAAGAAGTCAAAAAATAGCAGATGCTGGTGAGGCTGTGGAGAAAAGAGAATGTTTATACACTGTTGGTGAGAATGTAAAATAGTTCAGCCCCCGTGGAAAGCAGTTTGAAGATTTCTCGAAGAATGTAAAACAGAGCTACCATTCGACCCAGTAATCCCATTATAATTATATATCCAAAAGAAAACAAATTCTACCAAAAAGACACATGCACTTTTATCTTCTTCACCCATGCTATTCACAATAGCAAAGACATGAAATCAACATAGGTATCCATCAGTGGTGGATCAAATAAAGAAAATGTGGTACACCATGGAATACTATGCAGTCACAAAAAAGAATAAAATCATGTCCTTTGTAGCAACATGGATGCAGCTGGAGGCCACTATCCTAAATGAATTAATGCAGGAACAGAAAACCAAAGACTGCATGTTCTCACTTATAAATGGGAGCCAAGCTTTGAGCACACATGAACATAAACATAATAACAATAGGCACTACAGACTACTTAGGGCGGGGAGGAAGGGTCAAAAAACATCCTATGGGGTATTATGCTCACTACCTGGGTACAATATACCCATGTAGCAAACCTGTGTATGTACCCCCGTATCTAAAACAAAAGTGAAAGAAAAAAACTTAAAGGAAACACATGCTTTGGACAAAAAAAAAAAAAAAAAAAAAAAAAATAGAGATAAATAAAAGCTGGTATAAGTGTTTTGTTTTGTTCTGTTCTGTTTTGTTTTGTTTTGACAGGATATCACTCTCTTGCCCAGGATGGAGTACAGCAGTACAATCAGGACTCACTGCAAAGTAGATTTCCCAGGCTCAAGTGATCTTTCCTCCTCAGCCTCCTGAGTAGCTGGGACCACAGGCGCATGCCACCATGCATGACTAAATTTTTTATCTTTTTGTAGAGACAAGGTCCCACGATGTTGCCCAGGCTGGTCATGAACTTCCAGGCTCAAGCTATCCTCTCACCGGGGCCTCTCAAAGTGTTGGGATTACAGAAGTAAGCTACCGTACCAGCTTGGACTCAAAATTCTTCCATAAAACAATTTAAAAATGCAATTTCAAGTGTTATTAGAAAAAAATCTTATCCTATGTAAACAGTTATATAAATATGCATGTAAATATTCTTTCACTGCCTTTGCTAACCAAAATGGGTTAATAAAAGGTCAATAAAAAGCGGGTGGTATTAAAGCCTTGGAAGCATTGAGTCTTCTGTAACTGATAAGCCCCTCTTCAATCTGGCGACCACGAGAATCATGGTTTTGTCTGGTTTTATTATTATATCTTCTGCATCTAGCACAGATTACAGCATTTAGTAGATGTTCAACACATGTTTTAAAGAAATAAAATGAACGACTCTCTTCTTCTTTCTTGTATTCGGTGACTGGCAAATGCCTACTGGAACACTTCCAAGTAAACAACTTTCCTTTCAACCAAAGTCTTAGCCCATATCCAATCTCGTGTCACCCAAATGAGTGGCATCAATAGAAGTTTTATAGCAGTTAGCCATGACCACTAGCCAGAGAGATGGGGAGTACCATCTCTCTGTACTCCCACCCCAGAAAACCTATCCTGGCTTAGACAATGATTACAATTCAAATACTCTTTACCTCTTTCATTTCTTTTTTTTTTTTTTTTTTTTTTGAGACGGAGGCTAGGTCTGTCGTCCAGGCTGGAGTGCGGGGGGCCGGGCTCGGCCCACTCCAAGCTCCGCCCCCCCGGGTTCACGCCATTCTCCTGCCTCAGCCTCCCGAGTAGCTGGGACTACAGGCGCTCGCCACCTCGCCCGGCTAGTTTTCGTATTTTTTAGTAGAGACGGGGTTTCACCGTGTTAGCCAGGATGGTCTCGATCTCCTGACCTCGTGATCCGCCCGTCTCGGCCTCCCAAAGTGCTGGGATTACAGACTTGAGCCACCGCGCCTGGCCTCTCTTTCATTTCTTAAAGCTGAGATTTACAAAAAGAAGATGTTTGCCACTCAAAATGTGCAATTAAATATTTTAATGAAATTCAATTTAGGGTTGAAGATGTCGTAAGATGT